>NC_136876.1:28670083-28727583 GCF_949152265.1 Phoxinus phoxinus
TCATTTGTGTTCCTGTTGTTTGTTTTTCATTCTCTGTTTAGTGTAATATCTGCTGTGTCATCTTTATAAGCAGCACAATGGTGTTGTACAAGGCACCACATATTTAAACCCCACTCTGAAACGAATAAATCAAATGATCCTGTGTTGCACGGTGTAATTTCTGTTACCTCTGTTATTTATAACACAGTGTGTGTCTTGAAAATTTGTAAACCTAAATTAATTAACATTTTTGGCAAGTGTTTTTTTTTTTTTTTGATAGCATACTTGTAATCAATACAGAGACTTTATATTGGTAGCCCATAAATTGCCAACCATTTATAGATAGAAACCCAAATTCATCTTTAAAAATAATTTTAAGTGATGATTAAATTGTGATGTATTAACATAAAACTTAAGAAAAATATAAAATAACTATATAGTCTGTTATATAGTTTAATTTTTTGTCCCTTTATGTTATCTCCTTGGATTAACTAGGGTGTGTGAGTGTGTAAAAAGTGTTCATATTCAACTACACACAGTTAATCACAAACGTGTGCTGAGTTGTTGTGTGTGCATGTGTGTGTGAGAGGAAATCAGAAAAAGTGGTGTTCACGTGAGTAAGACTAATTCATTCTGTTCTTCAATATGACCTTACTCACCAACACGCTTTACATACACGTCAATAACGATAAAAAAACAAACGGCTGACAACATTTCTTTCAGATGATGACGACGATGATGATGATTATCATGATGGATCCATTTGCTCATTCTGTGCCCACTGTGAGGTAGGATCCCCTGAGCTCTATTAGTCTGATGAAGTGGACAATGAGTTGTAGTCTACTTGTGCCCTCATTCAGCCTTTCTTACCTGTCTTGCTTTGAATTTGGTGTTGATTTAGTCATTTCTCATTGATCTCTTCCCTCAGCATTGCGACAGCTGTGATGAGTGCCCATGTAAAAAAGGAGACGACTCTGAACACTGCGACTTCTGCGATGTGAGAAATACAACACAAACACATTTTCTTAGATAACCAGAAAACTTTTACCAAACAACTTAATACAAAACAATGCACACACTCAGGGAAGACCAGTAGCTCAACACTGTGATTTTGCACACTGAGCTATTACTCTATGAATACAGTGTACTCCCCCCACAATATCGTTATATTGACTTTATCTTTTGAATTCATATTCAATTAATTGTTGTAAGAACTATTTTAATTATTAACTAATTTCATTTACCAGAACGAAATGGGCTATTTGACCGTGTCCGGTTATCACATTATTTTCTCGCAATGAAAAAATAAATTCTACCAATCTACCAAGTTATGGTAAAAAAATAGTTTTTCAATAACTAAAATCCATCACTCCAAAACTAACTAGTCCCTGAGTGATTAAAGTAATTTACCCTCTATTTGCAATATTTTTTCACATTTTTTGGGTCTCTTTTTCACTGAACATTGATTTTCAGGCTTAATTTGATTCTCTTTTCAGGAAACGTGCCACCAAAATACAGCCTTGAATTCACACATTGCTGATGCTAATTATGTGGTTGTCTGAAGCTAGTAAACCCTAATGCTCAAAAATTATTAATTGGTTGGTTTAACTTAAATTAAACAAATTAGTTCAATCAAATTAACTTTTATGAGCATTTATAACTTTTTTCTTCTTTTGAGTTCACAAAACTGACACATTTTAAGTAATCTGAATTGTTTCATTGTTTTATCAACTTGTTTCTTTTAATTGAACTTGCAGTAAATTCAACTGAAACTGGGCAGGGATTTCTACTTCCCAGTTTGCTTTTGCCATGACACCTCGAAAGAGAGAGTAAATGCTAAAATTACATGTTATAAGGTTAATGTTAAATAGGAGATTTTCTAGTGTTTCATGTTTTTCTATGCTACTAAAATAGTTTCTGTTATGTTAACAAGGCATTGTTACCAATTACCAATTTACCAATTAGCATTTATCAAATTAGCTAGTTAAAGCTAGCCAAGTTTCCACCACTAAAATGATTTGAATTGAAATTACATGATAAATTCTAAATTAAATGTGTGATTTAGCGTAACTCAAATATTTCAAGATATGATTAATTAAAATGTATAAGTACAAAATAAACAACTGCCAGTTCTGCTTACTTAAACTTTGAATTTCTTAAAAATATATATGTAACTGATTACCTCAAATTTTGTGAGTTTTGCTAAGTTATTGAGGTTTACAGTGTGGATCTTGATGGGGGTTATTTTCCCCTAAAAATACACATAGGCTACACAATTATTTTAAAAATCATTTTAACTGTTTTTTGTTTCTTCAGGACTGTGGAAAGTGCTATATCTGTCCTGTTTGTGACACCGTCTGCCAGCCAGGTAAGAAAACTCTAGACAACAATATGCACATTTTAGTTGTTTAGATTGTGAATCATAAAGTCTGATTATGTTATGACCTCATTACATATTTTTTCTCATTACAAAATGTTCCTCAAAGGTGGCTTTGTTGATTCAGTTTCTGGATCCATCTATAAGTAAGATATTGTTCTCCTGCAAATAAACCTGCGATACTAGTTGTTATAACCATGATAATATAATGATGGCATCTCTTCTCTTTTTTCAGGACTGTCGCAGATGTCTTTGATGATGACGACGATGATGGTGATGATGACGATGACAACTAAACCCACTTCATACCACCGTGTGGCCAAAAGAGGAACGTGCATTTGGGCGTTGCGTTTCACAGATTTTATTTACATTGTAGCGTCATGTTTATTGTCGTTAAGTTATGTTTTTTCTCTTTTTGATGTAATCGCATCACACGCTACAGTCCGGTCAATAGGCCCTACGTGGAATTTAAATAATTTCATTACCTTAAATTAAGTTTATTTAATTTAATAACATGTTTCCCTTTTAAACAGTCTTGTTATTAACATAAGTTATTATTTGAAATGTATTTGCAAACCCGTGTTGTTTTGACACTATAGGCTACTTATGGAATAAAATGATGGGACGTTTTATTTATGTGTAAGTTCAATAATGCTTCTAATAGCCTATAAAAACGTGCATTTTAAATCACTGTCGACACCATAACTTATGTTTTTCACTTATTTGCTGTCAATCGTTCAGCTAACGCAACATGATTTCTAAACTTGGGTTGTGATAATTATAGGAACTACATGAATTATGGCCTTAAATGGACAGGCTACCTCACCCAACTAAATAAGTCTGTATCTTAAGTCGTCTATATGTGCATTTATTTCTTCAGCAGAAAAACAAAATGAAAAGTTCTGAACAGGAGAGGATTTTTAGATATTTGGATTTTATATATTTTGATAAGAACTAACGCACATCCAGGATTCTGATGGGTCAATACAAGTACAAATGCTAACATGTTTGTCTAACAATATGATTTGCCATTCGCCATCTTGCAGCTCAAAACGATCAGCGATGTAGTCTGTAGCCTAGTAAAGAACTAAACTTAATTGTGAGCATATTTAAGACACACAAAGATCTGGGTGAGATAGAATGTGAAACAGAGGCTATTATGAGCTAATTAGTAGGCCTATACACAGGGTCAAGAATAAAGACCCATTCACACCAAGAAGAACGAATACTACAGGCCTATTTGCGTCTACACCAAGGCACGATAACGTCTGTTTTTTATAAGAGCGCGCTGCAGTTACGTGCTTAACGCCAGGTCACGTGGATTTTGATTGTCTGTCAAGTGTCAATGTGTTTATCGTTCATCAGCTTGAATAAAACGTTTCTGGAAAAAAAGATTTCTCTGTATCGTTATTGACTTCGACATTGTCATTGAATTAAGACAATTATTAAAACTGTTAGTTATATCGTCCTTGGTGAAAATGGTAAAATAGCAGTGCTCGAATTGACTCAAGTCTTATGGTCACAATAAATAAAAATAACCATAAAACAATTTACTGTCACTTTTGATCAATTTAATTGCAACCTTACCGAATAAAAGGATAGGTTATCATTTTTTTCCCAACATTTTTGTTTATAAATTCTTACTAACTCCAAGCTTTTGAATGGCAGTGTATAATGCTACAAAAGTTTATATTTCAGATAAAGTTAGTTCTTTTGGACTTTCTATTCATATAATCATACATGTTTGTTGAGCATCAAATCATCATATTAGAATTATTTCTGAAGGATCATGTGATGAAGACTGGATGATGCTTTAATCACAGAAATAAATTATATTTTATTGTATTATTATTTTAAATTGTAATAATATTTCATAATATTACTGTTTTTACTGTATTTTGGATCAAATCAATGCAGGCTTGGTGAGCAGAAGATACTTTTAAACAGTAGGCTAGTGTAGGCTACATCCGACAGAATGATAGCTTTATTTAGGCTACCAATGTAATATTTACCCTAAAAACAACTGGATGTTGTGACACTGTGATAATAATGTTTGTTCCAAAAGACTTGATTAAATGCATGAAACTAGTTTATTAGATAATAAACATATTAAATTGTGACAAAACAGACTGTCAGTCTGTGAGTTGGTGGGGATTTTTCAACGATTTCAGTACATACGATTTTTACATAGTACGTCCAGTAGGTGGCGGCAAATGACTTTTATGAGAGAGTCAGTCAGTCAGTCAGCAGACTATTCAAACATTTCAGTGAAAAGGGCTCTGCTTTTTCAGGAACAAACAATGCTATGGCTATCAATGTCAATCATTGCTATTTAAAAAGTGAATCCCGCCTAAATGCGGATGTAATTCCAAAAACTTTGCAGCGTGTACGTGGCCATTGGTCCTCCTAGCAGCTTTTATACAAACTCTGAATTAGAAAGTAGGCTCCTTTTATAATTACTAAAAAGTTGTTACTCATTTTCATCGAGATCTCTAGCACTCCCGTAGAACCAGGAGTCTATTACTATTGTAGCAGAATATCTACGATAATCAAGATCAAATCAATAATTTATTTATTTATAACAGTATTATTTATTGTTTGTTTGTTTGTTTATTTAGTAGGTAGATAACCTTTTTTGGGATTTATTTTGCGGAGACAAACTGATACCTAATATATGCCGCATGCGTATATGCGTAAATATACGTATAACAGTTACATATCTATATACCGGTACATACATGCATACATACATAAGTACGTACATATACGAATACATAGGCCTATCGATACCAAAGACTGAACAAACGATCTCTGTAAACTTTTATTCTGAAATTTATGAGGAGCCAGGCACAGGTCATTTCTGGTTCACGATCGTAGGAGGTAAACAACGACTTCTGCGCTTCTGAATACGATATTACTCTATAAAATAACATATTGTGTTCGATTAATGTGTGTTTGATTTTTATGTGTTAGTTTAGTGACATGTATGACTATTATAGGTTTCCTGATAACCAATCCTTATCGCTAACGTTAACGTTACCTCACTAAGCAATTATACATCAGTGGGCCAACGTGCATTTATGTAAAACTGTGCATAAATCTGTTCACTAAACTCACATAAACGATAACGTTAGATTTTTGTTCTGTAAAAGACAAACATGACTCGACACGGGAAGAACTGCACAGCAGGAGCCGTTTACACTTATCACGAGAAGAGGAAAGACACCGGTAATGAACCCTTACTCTTATTTATCTACCGATGTTTCTGTGGTGGTATGTCACTTAAATATATTAATAAATTATATATAGTTACTTTAACAAATTGTGCATCTCTCTTGACATTTCCAGCCGCTTCGGGTTATGGGACACAGAGTGTGCGTCTGGGGAAGGATGCGATCAAAGATTTCGACTGCTGCTGTCTCTCCTTACAGCCATGCAGGGACCCTGTTGTAACGTAAGAGTCCCACTTTTACACATATAATTGTTTTGGTGCTGAAATTGTCTTCACATGCGGTTTTAAAAGTGTTTATGCGTCCTTAATTGTATATGCTGGATGTTACTGGCCAATTCGCTTGTCAGCAGCTTGTGTTTGTTTATATTTGCTTACTGTAGTGAGGATGGATACATATATGAAAAAGAAGCCATTCTGCAATACATCCTTCACCAGAAAACCGAAATTGCCAAGAAAATGAAGGTTTGAGCACTTTTTACAAATGTCTTTTGCTTGCTTTCATAAATGTGTATATCCTTTGCTGTTTGTCTAACAGATATGTATATATTTTTAAACTCAGGCATATGAGAAGCAGAAACAGGCTTTGAAGAGTGAAGGCCAGCTGGAGTCCAAGTCTGAGGAGCGACAGAGAGCTGAGAAGTTCAGACAGAGAGAGAACAACATCGTCTCCAAGCCAATCAACCCCTTCACTTCAGGTATGGAACTGGATGATAAGATTAAACTAAAGCAGTGGTTCCCAAACTGGGGTACGTGAAGCGACAGAGGGACTAATCACCCACCTTAAAATAACATTATATGTATTTCTAACTGGAAAAATGCCGTAAATACATGACAATGTATCTCGACTATGTACCTTTGTAAAAGTGGGGATTAAGACTCAAAAACATACCCTGTGTGAGTTTTTGTTTTTAATGTTGATAATAAAATTTACGAGCAAGACTGCAATTGTTCCCAAATATCCACACAATTGTAAATGTGACATTGATTATGATACAACAGGTCAACCAAAAAAAGGGTAATATTAAGGAACATTTTAAACCGTATTGTTGGTATTTGCTCTATTTTGCACCAAAAATAATAGTTCTAACGAAAGCCACACCAGGACTGCAACGCACAGCGGTGTTTCATGAACGATTCTGCGGCTTTAAACAAATCGTGAGAATCAATGATTCATTTATAAATACAGCTACTTGCTTCGTTACTGAACGAATGACTCGATGACTCACTCATTAAGACAGTGGCTCTGTTTGAAATCGCCACCTATACCTTCATTCACTATTCCCTACATTTCTCCACTAATAGTCCACTGAAAGGAGTGAATGAAAATGAGTAAGTGAATTCGTACACTGAAGAGTTCGGCTGGTTGAGTTGCCGCTTTTGCGTAGGTTGTGTGCATGCTGTTTAATAATAATTAAACTTATTTTAAAATATATACCTGTATGATATTACGCTGTAGCCACATCTGACCAGCGGTTGGAAAATGATTGAATGGATGGATGCTTTAGCTGCAGGTGCCATCTTCTGAAGAGACAGGAATTTTTTCGGTGCATTATGGAATTGAATGAGTGCACTCAATGATGTCCACTATGGTTTCGGACACCACTTTAAATGGCTGTCCCCTCAAATAGTGTTCTATTTAAGGGTGTGGGGGTCGATTTCGGACACAGCCAGTGACTTACCGCCAGCTTCTGGCGGTTTTAGTTTAATATTTAAAAGTATTGCTTCGTTTTCTATCATTGCATATTTCTCTATTTAAATTTTTTTTTATTTAAAACATTATTTATTTTATAAAGTTATATATATATAGGTATAAATGCACTTGAAAATCAATTTAGGAGACAAAAATGGTTCCTTAATGGAAAAGGTGTGACTGCAGTCTAAGTGGAAGAGAGGGGGTATGCAGAAGGATGGTAAATGCCTCAGGGGGTACGCTACTCTAAAAAGTTTGGGAACCACTTTAGTAAAGTATAACTCTATAAGATTACACATATTCCTGCTTGATTATGTATGTTAACTCAATTCTCTTTAGGTAAATCTCAAGATGATGAAAGCCAGAAGGGCTCAACCAGTTCTGACACTTCAGCAGGGGAGTCCAGTTCTTCTTCAGCTCTGCCCAGCTTCTGGATCCCCAGCCTCACACCAGAGGCCAAGCCCACCTTGGTTAAAAAACCTGTAGGTTTCTAGATCTGTCACTTTCCCCTCTCTGCCAGCCACGTGTCCCTAACATTGGGCCTTCTGTAGTCTCATATCATTCATGGAAGAACATTACACAAGAGATTGTAATACCCTGAAATCAGTTTGCATGCTTCTGCCAAATGTTCTTTTGGTCGGTCATGATGCCCTTGATTGGTTTGTTTGTTCATCTCGCCTCCTGGTTCAATCGGTTTTCCACTCTGTGTGTTCACCAGCTTCTTGTCATGATTGTTGTCTTTCAAAGTTTATCACCCTGCATGAGACACTAGGCAGATCAACATGCTCTCAATTCAAGTTTTACACTTCACAAAGATATAATGAACTCTTTTGACCCAATCGATTATCGTTAACTGTTTTTCCTGCTTTTTCAGCCAAAGACAGTGTTCTGCCCCATGTCAGGACGCCCTTTGAAGATGAGTGATTTGATTTCAGTGCGCTTCACTCCACTGGACCCCAGTCTGGACCGAGTGGCCCTCATCACACGCCAAGTAAGAAGTAAACCATTGTGATCTCCCACCTTTTCCTCTATTTCTCCTGAGCCACATCTCTCTGTTCCTATTTAATGCTGTATAAACAGCAGTTTAAAAGTATGGGGTCGGTAAGATTTATAAAATGTTTTAAAGTCTCCTTGGTTCAATAAGGCTGCATTTGTAGCTCAAACAGTAGAGCGTTGGCGCTAGCAACGCCAAGGTCATGGGTTCGATTCCCAGGGAAAGCAAGAACTGACAAAATGTAAACAAATGTGTACCTTGAATGCAATGTAAGTCACTTTGGATAAAAGCGTCTGCCAAATGCATAAATGTAAATGTAAAATTTAGTTGTTCAAAAATTACTCCACTCCAGTTTTCAGTGTCACATGATTCTTGATGAAAAAAATAGAAATACATCTAATGCTGATTTAATAAAACTGAAACATTTATCATTATTATCAATGTTGAAAACGGTTGTGCTACTTAAAGGGTAAATGTATGTATAAATACATTTTCTACTTTCTTTAGTGTGTGATGTTGCTGTTTGAGCATGAAAAATGTCTAAAGTTACAACGCACAAAGTCACTCCAATCACAATACTGGTCCAGCCAACCAATCAGAGCACACAAGAGCACAGAGCACGCTTGTTGGGAGGAGGGGCTTCATAGTGACAGGAACTAAACGGGGCGTTACTGACAGACTAGGAAAAGAGGTGCTGCAACAATGTAAAATATGTAAAAACATTCAAGCATTAAAAAACCTATTCTAGTTGACCACAAAATCAAGACAAGGGGAATAATTGGTCCCCTTTAATATTTTTGTGTAAACTGTGACTCATTTTTTCAGGACTCTTTAATTAATGGAAAGTTTAAAAGAACAGCATTTATTTGAAATATCAATCTTTTGTAACATTATAAAAGTCTCTCCTGTGACTTTAATAAATTGAACGTGTCTTTGCTGAATAAAAGTAATGAAATGTTTAATAAATTAAATATTCCATATTTATATATTAAATATATTTATAAAAATAAGTGACTCCAAACTTATACAGTAATGCATGTAAACACTTTGAATTATTGTATACCTTGTTTTTGAACCATTCAGAAAATGTTTTACATGATCCTCAGGACAGATACGTGTGTGCAGTAACCAAAGACACGCTTGGGAACTCGGTGCCCAGTGCAGTTCTCAGACCCTCGTGAGTTTGACTTTTACATTGTTGATTCAACAAGAATTGATCTGGCTTCATACCTTTTTATACATTTAGTCCTTCCTCTCACTTCTAGTGTGTCTCTCTTTTTGTGTGTACGGTCTTTCCCTCAAGTGGAGCCGTAGTCACTATGGAGTGTGTGGAGAAGCTCATATGGAAAGACATGATTGATCCAGTGACTGGAGACAAACTGAAAGAGAAGGACATCATACCCCTTCAGAGGGTGAGTATAAAAGAAATAGTGCTGAAGAAAGTGTCTCAAAATGTCACAATTGCAAAAAGTCAGTGTTTAAATGTCTCTTTGCTCATGGACAGGGTGGGACTGGCTTTGCGGGCTCAGGAGTGGATCTCAAAGCTAAAGAGGCCAGACCCGTTATGCAAGCATAAACGAGAGGATTGGACAACGCTTTGACCCTGTAAATATTATTATTAATTTTGCAGGACTTTTTTTTTTTTTTTGAAGTGCTTTAGGGTGAGGGGTAATAGAGTGGATGCTAAATTTGTTTATCTTTCCCCCTAAAGATACTATCATGTTATGTGTACACTATAAACAGTATGTTTTTCTTTTTAATAAATAATTCATTTTACACACATTAAAAGTCACATTTGTCTCATTTTAATAGTTTGATAGCTTGAGGCTTTTTGTGGTCATAACAGGGTTAAAGTTCATCATGATCTTCTACCAGGGTCCCAAAGTCGGTTATAGTGCTAACTTTAATGAAATCCATTCTATCCATGATCTCACTGATAGAGAGACGACCATCCTGAGAATGACAGCAAAGGACACAGACACAATTTGGAAAATGTAGAGGGGAAAGCATTATTTAGTTTGGAAAAAGAGATTAAGAATAAAAGTTAAGAATAAAAATTATTTCAAAAGCTTTTGTGAGTAATAATTACACCTCATATCAGAATGCAATGCAATGTCTGTGTGAGAACACAGAAATTAAACCCCAGTCCAAATGTTGTTGTTTAACCAACATGGCTTTATTTAGAATTCACAGAGAGAAAAATGTTCCACCAATACAGTGTCAATCACTTTTGTCTCCTCCCACACTGTAATACGTGTTCAGTTGACTTACCTTTTAAAAAATAGTGAGGAAACCCATTGCCTTAAAATTCTTAATAATAAACTTCATGAGTAATTGAAAAAAATAAGTTGTGTGAATTTGACAATTCCACATAATTTAATTTGTTCAATTCCGCATGAAGTCTATTTACTTAATAAATAACTTTAAAGCAATGGGTTTCCTCCCTTTTTTTAAGTTGAGTCAACTGATCACGTTTTGATCACGGTGTACCTACTGAATCCAACCCCTTTTTCTCTCCCTTTTTGCTCTGGCTTCATTCTTTATACCTCTTTTCATGCGAGTGGTATGTTGAATGTGTAATTTACTTTGTAACAGTCAAAACAGGCCTGTTACATTGAATGCAACTGATGCAACTGGCCCTGTATTCAGTGCTGAATTCCTGAGCATCTCTCAACTGGAAGATGTATGTCTGTTTCATCACAATAAAAGCAAGCTGGAGTGTCTGTTCATAAGAAATGTGCTTGTTCATCATAATTTTTTTGCAAAGGCTGAAATGTGTTTGACAATAAATAAAATGTTTATCTGTCTCAGTAAGATTCGTATCTTCATTGATTCAGAAGCTTGAAGTTAACCCCTGAACTTTGATCCTGGAAATGTTCCTACCCAACAACAGGCAATGAAGACTAGCTGTCATTTTCATATACAATTTCCTATCTTCTTACCTACACCCAAAATATACTGCCCTCCCCTATACCCAGATATGCTAGCATTAAAGCTCATCATGTCTTTTAGTGAGATCCTCTCCGTAATTAGTCGCCTGGCTCCCAACAAACATGTTCCAGTTTTCCAGAATCTCCTTCTTTGTGATTTTGTCATCCTGGTTAGTCAATTATATGAAGCGGATGGAAGTCCATTGTGATTCATTGGTAGCAAATTAAAAGAAAGACAGAGGTAAAGATTAATTATATTAACAATTGATTGGTATTTATGCATTATTGCGAACTAAAGAAGCCACCCATATGTAGACTCAGTGGATGTCACTTACGTTGTCTTTATCAGTTTCGTGAATGAGATGCCGGGCCTCATTATCAGCATGGTCCACCTCTCCAGGGAGGATCCATTGAGATACTTCATTGGCATCAAGGAAACCGTCCTAAAAAACAAAGCGTGAACCTTGAAAGAATAGCCAGGAAACACTCAAGGTGATGCTAATAGATTCCCTTCCCACTGCATACCTTATTCATGTCTCTGAACTCTGAAAAGTGTTTCTTTTCTGTTGTGACCCAATCTGGTTCATTATCTCCATTTTCAGGGGTGAACATGTCCCCTAGGGTCAAAAGGAACACATGCACTTATTTTCAATTTATATGGCCAAAAAATATCAGTTCTAATGTATGTTTTTTTTCCTTCCCAGAAAAACACTGTAGAAATGTACCAATGTATTCCTGCAGATTAATCTTGCCATCACCATTCTTGTCAATGTCTTCAATTGTTTCCTGTAACATTGAGGGATAAATGTTTAGTGATCTATTCAATTGCTTCTCGGGTGGTTTGATCTAATCTAACAGATGATAAATGTTAATGTTAAATAGCAAAACATAGGGGTGATGTCATGTTAATAATTTTGCATATTGCTGGCTTATGCAGTTTATGGTAATGTTAATACATTTCAATGTCTGAAAAAAAATATTTTAAAGACAGTTGTGTACATTTAATTGCAACTTGTCCTACGTCAAGGCAAAATACCACAGGTGAATAGGGTAAAAATGTTAACAGACATTAAAAATTAACAGACATCGCCATACTTCTCCAGTTGATTACTTACATTAACAATTGCAAAATTGGTTTGTATTCCAAGTTTTCTAAAAATGTTTGTTTAAATATGCATACATCTTTTTAATGAAGCTAGATTCAAAATTATTGTTTCATTTTGTTGACATATTAGAGTTAATTTAGGATATCTTATAATTTATTTGTGTTTTTTGAAATGTGAATTATAAATTAAGAAACCCTCAGAACCCTCCTTTTTATTTTGAATACATAGGAAAACTTTTGAATACATAGGAAAATATGTACTGTAATTGAAACCTACAGATGCAAATGCATAAAGTGTAACAAGATAAACACTTAAATGTACATTTTGGAGGTTTTCTTTCCTCTAATCTGAAAGAAGACCAGTGGAAGTTATGGAAGCAAAATATCAAAATTGACCAGTCATTTAAAAAAGCTATAATTTTCTCTGTATTGTCTTGCCTTGATGTCTGTCCCTCTTTCTGATTTCTCTATCATAATAATAATCTGTCCCTTCCTCCATTATCACCTCACCTGTACCACAATGTGTCTCATGTGATCGAACTCCTCTGGATGGAGGAAGGCAGTGAACTCTTCTCTGGTAGCGACACTGTCCCCGTCCCGGTCTGCGGACTTGAACCGTCTCTCATCTCTAGCGAGCATGGCTTTGTAACTGCTCTTATCATCCACATCATCAAACTCTACATCTGGAATACAGCAACATAGTATAAGTCAACCATTAATATTCTTTCCTTCTGCAGTATATTGTTTATGTTTATGGTCTAAACATTATTTGCCCAACATTTTGTACCTGAAATAATAATTTATCCTAAATACAATTTATTTTTGCCAAGATGTTGCACTATTGTTGTAGATAATACATATTCAATCCCCTTTTAAACAGCAGTTCCTCATTAAACATGATTAGTTGGCAAACCCAAATTCAAAGGCTTGTTTTAATTACCCATATAATATCCATATGTGGTGTTCTTGTACTCAATCCATCCAATCTTCCCATCCTTGTTCTGGTCGTACTCTTTCCAGTGCTTGTCCACGTTCTCCTCGATGTACCTCCTCTGCCTGTGCTTGATCCAGTGGTGTAGCTCAGCATGACTGACGAAACCATCCTTATCTGTGTCAATCTTATCCACAATCTTTCTGCATGGGGAATATATATATATATGATATAAAAAAGTAAGACATGCTAATATTATTCTGCTATTTTCTGTATCATTCTCACAAGTTCAATTTTACCCTAGTCTCTCTTTGCTCTCCTCAGGGCTTAGCTGGTCAAAGGTCTTGGCTTCCTCTTTTCCCAGGAAGGCCTCGTGGTCATACTGGAAACCATGGGCATCATTGTGAGCATGATCACTGAGGTCAGGCTTATGATGTACACGCTTCTCCTGTGCAGGCACAGCAACTGTAACCCCAAAAAACAGGGCAAGTGTCCCCAAAAATAGCAGCTGCATATTCTCCCTAAAATGTGAGAGAGAAAAACAGAGAAAGATTTGATTAATTCTTGCACACTAACACATTAAGTAATTGTGCTTGGTAATGACAATTTTACGTTATCTTCAATGGTCTAATTTAATTTTAAACTAAATTATACAGCACAGGTATCTTATTTAAACTTTTAGAAGAACCATCAACTATTTTATTTTAAAGCATAATAATAATAAAAACTAATATATTTACAGAAGATAATGACTATTGAATGAACTGTACAAAAGCAATTGGCTGTTAAAACTACAAATGTGCAATTTAAGTTTAAAATGCAAATATTTTTCATCCTAAATTTTAGAAATGACTTACCAAGCCTGCAGTGATTTGTGCTTGAGTACACCCTGAAGTTGAAGAGTACGCGTTGGCACTGTTCTTTAAAGTGCACGTAAAATTAGGCGGGACAACGATGGTACGTGTCCTCAAAATGTTTTATTGACAGGAAAAAGAGCCAATCACAAAACCAGATTAGGCGGGGCCGAGGAAAATTCTAAGTTCTACTGGCTGCAAAACGCCACGTTGACACACGAACGCGCATCAGAGAGCCAGGCGCGTTTTGGCAAACTGGAAAAAAAAGTTTTAAGGACAGCTCATCTTTGACAGAAATATTGTGCAGATTGCGTTTGGACTGATGCATTTAAATAAAGTTGCATGCATGTTAAATAAACTTAATGTAACATGCAAACTGTTTTTCGTGAAGTCTTTAAGCCGCAAGTTCTGGTCAGTGGTCTTTTAAATTACATATACGCCTCATATAAGCTAGCCTACGTAGTAACACTTTAAATACTAGCTAGTTTAACAGTGCTGAGCGCCCATGTCGTTTAGTAAATTAAAGTTAAATCGTTGTTGTTTTTTTGCGAGATATAGGCATGAAGAGTTAGGTAATGTTGCCAACCTCAACCTCTCAAAACAGATTTTCTTCAGAATCGTTGAGAAACTCTCTTCCTCAAGTCCTTTATCATTGTCCGATCACACATATAAAGAGCCTCACTTGTTTAGAAGAGATAGCATGGTCCTCGGTCTATAGCCTACTTTTTTTTCTCATTGTCTCATCAATCAGTCTATTAAACTCGTTTTTAAAGTTAAGTATCTTGTTTAAATGCCCTCTACATTACTCTGTTTTCAAAACAAATAAATACATCTGTGGCGATTGGAAAATCAAAAGATTTTGGGGTTAATGTGCTCTAATCAGCATAACGGAGATCATCCATTTTTGAAATACTAATGTTAGCTCCAGAGCATAATAGCCTATAATAAGATTAGCTGCGTTTGAAATTAACCTATTTTTCTTCTTCGAAAATCTTCCTCTTTTACACAGTAGACAGTTATTATTAAAGCTTTAATCCTTTTTTTATGCACAGTTGGCATGCACTTTCAGAAAGATGACATCCAAAACAGTCATTTGTTTGTGGTCAGTTTGACATCAAAGGAGAATACATTAAAAAAAATGCCATAAAATATATTGCAATAAAATAAAAGCAAATGTATTCCATGGGAATCAAACTTAACCTTTGTTTTGCTATCGCCATGTTTTGCCAGTAGAGCAAAAAGGTCTTGAGCAGGCCTAGACAAATGCAGATTGTTAAAACATTTTCTGGGGGCAAATTCTGCAGATTGAACATGAATAAAGTGTTAAATTGAACTGAGGGCTCTATAATAATATTGGTAGTTTAATGCATAATAACATTTGCCAAAATATTTCCTGAACAAACACACAAGGGCCAGCATTCACTACTGTTTAAAGGTTTGGGGTCAGTAAGATTTGTTTTGTTTTTTTTCTAAAAAGAAATATTCAGCAAGGATGCATTAAATGGATCAAAAGTGACTAACAACATTTATAAAGTTAGAAAATATTTCATTTTCAAATAAATGGAGTTCTTTCAGGATCAGAGAATCCTGAAAAAAACAAAACATTTATTACAGTTTCCACAAAAATATTAGGCATGTACAATGGATCATGTGACAATAAAGACTGGAGTAACGACTGCTGGAAATTCAGCTTTGACATCACAGGAATCAATACAAATTTAAAGCTAATTAAAATAGAAAACAGTTTTTCAAATTGTAAAAATATTTCACAATATCACTGTTTATAATTTATTTTTTATCAAACAAATGCAGCCATGATGAGAATAAGACATTTCTTTCAAAAACAATTGAAAATCTTACTGACCCCACATTTTTGAATGGTATGCATATAACTTTATGAGTAAGGGGGCTTAAATTCTGCAGAAACCAACATATCTTTCTGCATACATTCGCATCCAGTTACTACATTAGCCTGCTTATGAGACAATGAGTATACTTGCACCTATGGATGCTATAATAGGACCAGTGCCACTTAGCTGTGTCTACTTATGCCTCCTTCAACTTTATCGCCTCCTTATTCGGTTGTCTCTCGACCCCTCATCCTCCCTCGCATCTTTTTGCGCAACTTTTCACACCTGCCCTCTTTCTTTACCTCTTTGTCTCTCTGCAGACACACACAGCGCTTCGTCCCTCGGTCCTCACCCCTTTCTCTCTCTCTCTCTCTCTCTGTGTATGTGTATGTGTGTGTCCCCTCTCTTCTCTCTCTTTGCCTGTGGCTGTGTGTCTAGTACCATGGAGCAATTGAAGGTGACAGGGCCAGAGAGAGAGGAGGGGAGAGGGAGGACGTGGCACTCTGTAGCCTGGGGGCACACAACAACACAGAGAGACGGTAAAGGAAATGGGAGGGCAGAGACGACAAAATAAGGAAGAAGACAAGTGCTCTGGAACCAAACGGATGACACAGAGTGATGGAGAGGCTGTGGGCCTAATGAATTATTTGTAATTGATGCATTAACATCAGTGCCTCTGCCGGATTTTGGCGTCACACACAGGATATCAAGTACAACACTTACTCTTTTACCACGTATACATGCACTCTCATACATGTACACATGTTTTTTTAAGAACTTGATGTTAATTTGTCCCGGCATTGTTGCTATGGTGACCTCTCTTCCCCCTCCCCCCCAGCAGAGAGAGAGAGAGAGGGTGACAGGGATGAACTAACAAGACACTGAAAAAATGTGCCCTGAAGGAGCGTACGCTCACACACCAGCACACATAATAAACGCGCACTCAACGTCACATTTGTGCAACACGCTGACACTAAATAATACCAACATTTTATTAGGATCCGTTCTCATTTGCTTCATTTTTGTAACTATTTCAAAAAGTATGACCCACACGGAAAAAGAGGCTCTTCGTCTCCCATTGTGTTTCAGTTCAAATCCTCCGTCTATTTGTCTTTTTCCATGAATCCCTTCTGAACGAGTGACAAAGAAGGAGACGTAGGTATGGGGGGAGGCGGATGAGAGAGGAAGAGAGCGGAGGGTTTTGTCAACCGGAAATAAATAAAGCTGGCACCCTCCTTCTCCTCCGCCTCCTCTGTCTCTCATTTTCATGCCCTCCGTGTCCCCCTTCCTTGTTTTTTTTCTACAAGGATACATCCATGGCCTCGTTATGTCTTCCCTTTTTCTCTCTTTCTGTTTCAGTTCCTTCGCTATCATGCGTGTACTGCACGAAACTCCTTGTGTTTTTGTTCGTGCCGTGGCAGTGTCTGTTAACCTGATGTAGCTTGTCACATTAAAGGGATAGTTCAACCCAAGATGAACATTCTGTCACCATTTCCTCATGTCATTCCAGACCGGTTTGATGTTATTTCTTCTGGAACACAAAAGGAGATGTTTAGCAGAATGTTCAAGCTGCTCTTTTCCATACAATGAATGGTGACCAGTGGGCATCAAGCCCCCGAAAAGCAGCAAAAGTAAGATAATAGTAGTCCACATAACTCTTGCACTATATTCCATTGGTTACACTTTATTTCAAGGTGACAAACAGTGTAACTACACAAATAAGTACTGATTAATATTAATTAACACTGTACTTGGACTAATTTCTCTAAGTGGGAAGAGGATTTTAATAATCCAAAGAATAAATAAATAAACAAAGAACCTTTTACCACTGTAAAAAACAACAACATAAAAAACCTTTTGTGCAATGGAAAGTTTCCATGGATGTTATTATGGATTCATAGATGTCAAAAAAGAGCCTTTAAGAGTTTACTGGGGTTAGGGTTAGTTTTTTGTAGTTATGCATAATTTATTGTTGTTACTAGCAAGTACATGTACGTGTAACTATGTCACATTATAAAAAAGTTTTCAAAGGTAACACATAGCTTTGACATTCAGTCACTATTCTTTTATTTTATAGAAAAGAGCAGTGTGAATATTCTGCTAAACTTTGTGTTCCACAGAAGAAGTCACACAGGTTTTGAAAGACATTAGGGTGAGAAACCTATAATAAAAATTCAGTTTTGTAGATGAAATTTTCGATGATCTCTTTAATGTGTGTACATCTACTCCCACCAGTAAATGCGATTTATGGGCACAATACCCTAGATTTAATGCCTAATGCCTATATCCTATATTTAAACCTAGTGTCTGCAAGGCTCCCCTTTGTCCAAGACAACATTCCCTCTTGCCTATACTTCTGTTGTAATAAAAATAATTATTACATGGCTTGGTTGAATTCTAATGTAGAATGCGGTCTGTTATTTCTTGATAATAGACCGCTGCTAAGGATAACACACCGTTGCCATGAAAAACAGAGCGTTGCCATGGACACGGTGTTCTTTAGCAGAAGCAATACAATCGTTTTTAAATCAATAAACTCCTTTTTAAATCAATATTTTGTCAAATTATTGATTTATTTGGTAGCTAGTCATGTAATAAGCGGGATAATGTAGAGCGAGGTGATTGTTATAGCGAATACAACCCCTTCAGGCTGATTCAAGACCCCTCCGCTTCGCGTTGTATTAGCCTCGCTCTACATTATCCCTCACATAAACTCATGTCAGTGTAATCTTGTGTTTTTTATATATTTTTGCATTTTAGTTAAGATTTTAAATTTTTTACATTTGAATCATTTTAAGACTTTTTGTGGGCGCCCTGAAAGTTTGCTGATGCCCGCTAGTGGGCCCCGGACCCCTGGTTGAGATACTGCCTCACAGTGCATGCATGAAAAGAAAAAAACATATGCTTCATAATTCAAAGATCGGTCCTAATACCCAAAAGACGAAAACAAAACCTCTTTGATCCTTCTTCAAGCATTTGAGGTCTCATATTTATTCGAATTTTCCCCTAAGTTGAACCTTTCGTATTCACTAGCACCAAAATTGTCATGCTTGTATGTAATGTTGGATGAGTCTCCTTTATAAGAACGGCAAGTCTCTCTCTCCCTCTCGGTTTTTCTCTCGTATTTTAACGTGTCACAGGCTCTTTGGTTTTTAAAGTTAATCCAATAAAATATGCAAATATAGCATTGGGATTGTGACAAAGTGCAGTGGAGGGTAAACATAAACTCTGACGTGTGTGTGTGTGTGTGTGTGTGTGTGTGTGTGTGTGTGTGTGTGTGTGTGTGTGTGTGTGTGTGTGTGTGTGCCCTCGCACGCAGGTCTGAAAGTGTCTACTCATGTTTGCATGTAATCATACTAGCAAGTGTGAAGTTGTGTGAATTTGTTTTCTTCTCATGAGAGAAGTGTTCTCAGTGTCTTAATCTAAAATACAAGAATATAAAGGTCTGCTCACCGTGTTTACCATTATTTAAATAGTTTTAAATAAAAAAAATTTGAATACTTTTAACCCTCATGCTCATTTTGGGCACCATTAGGCACCAATGCCATTTTAAAAGCTTAAAAAGTATACTAAAGTTAAATAAATCATTTTCAATATTATATGATGAGAACACATCTCATCTACTTACCAAAGCTGAATTTATTTGATAAAAAATAAAGTATTGATAAAATACAGTAAAAACATTAATATTGAGGCAATATCATTACAAAACTAACTTTTCTATTTGAATATTTTAAAATGTTGTTCATTCCTGTGATGGCATTTTCAGCATCATTACTCTTCTAGCATCAAGTCTCCAGTGTCACATGATCCTTCAGAAATAGTCTAATATGATGATTTGCTGCTAAAGAAACATTTATTGCAGTTGTACTGCTTAATATTTGATGAAGGAAGTTCGAAAGAGTGTTTATTTGAAATATAAATAGTTTGTAACTTTATAAATGCCTTTATTGTCACTTTTTTTTATTAATGTAATGTGTCCTTACTAAATAAAGGCATTCATTTCTTCAGTTCTCACTGACCCAAACTTTTGAACGCTAGTGTATATATAAAAACTACATCTGAACTATAACTTGAAAATGCAACATTACTCATGTTAAAGGCGTATTGTGAAATAATGCATTGAAACTACGCATGACAAGATTCCCTGACTTCTGTGTATTCTGTCGAGATTCATTCTTAACAATTGCTTTTTTTGTTGTATATTTGTTGAGGTCAGACATTTTTCCAGTCCCAAACAGATGCTATTTGTCACTTGTCTGAGTAGCTTTTGACTACTTAATGATAAAAAATCAATGGGTCAATGCTTCATTTATATCAGCACACAGGATTTATATTACTTCAGATAAAAACATTTAAAGAATCTAAAGGGAAAATAATTCTTATTTTCATAGGACTCCAAGTATAACAGCAAAGTAGACGTCATCAGCGCGGAGGGTTAAGCCACCACTGGCCGCAGGCCGTCACAGAGCAGGTGCATGATCTGAAGCTCTCTCACAGCTCTTATAGGTTAGCCATTTTTGGAAGTCCGTATCTACAAACAGCGAATTGCCTTTGTGAGACTTTAGAAATAGCTTTACGTCTCCTCTTTTTCAGTCATTTTTTGCCTCCACCTCTCTCTCTCTCTCACTTCATCACCCCTTTTCCTGGCATTAAGTCCAGACCTGACACTGACACTGACTCTGTGTGTCATCCCTCTCTCTCTCTTTCTCTCTCTCCCTCATTGCTTCAAGGACCAGAGTGCCTGCAGATGCATTTCTCTGTAGCCCACTACCCCTCCCTCGCCTCCTCTCTTTCGCCCTGTCTAACTCTCTCCATCTTTCTTTCCTCTCCTCCCATGCTCTCTCTCTCTCTCTCTCTCTCTCTCTCTCTCTCTCTCTCTCTCTCTCTCTCTCTCTCTCTCGAACACAGTCTAACATTAACAAAGCGAGAGAGCAGAGAGAAGAAGAGAGGGATGAACAGAAAGTGATAGAGACACTGAGCAAGTGTGGACCACTTTTACAATTCATTCATCTACCAGGTGAGTCTCCTTCCTTCACTGCCGACACAACGATTGAGACATTAACAGAAACATGACTTTTTTATCGGATATAACAAATAGATTGAGGGAAATGATTGGTTAATTGTAGAAAGCTTATGGCAGACTTGACCTTTGACATTTTCTGTTTTGCACACTAGAGTATTTTGTGTGATACCACCAAAGGCAAAATGTAAATAATTTAAATGTGCTTATATTCATCTTGGCCTGAGAGTCATACAGTCACATTCAATTAATTTAATTAATTAATTTCAAATAGTGAAAACTTTTTCACCTTTTTTCTATACATCAATATACATGACAGCATTATTGTATTATTTATTATTATGCTTTATCAATGCATTGAACATTGTATATTATTATATAGTAGATATGTCAGCACGTGTTGTATAAAAGGAGCCTCTGTATGTGGATTATATCAATATTTAACTGTTCATTTCCTGGGCATATTCAAGCTCTAATCATATTTTTTTTATTTAAATAAAACATTTATTTTTTAATTTAATTACAATTTAATCATTTTATTTAAAAAATATGGAATTGTACAAGGAGTTATGTTGGCATTATTTACTAAACAAAATAATTGAATGTACAGTGTAGTTGTAATGCAAATTCTTCTTCTTTATTTTTTGGTTTCTCCTTCCATACATTTGTGTATTTGTCTGTTTAGTAGTCCTAGATCTTCTTTTTTTTGTCTTTGAGGGTCATGTTGTACTCTCAAAACCCATGCAAATATTATCATGCAAGCACTTCTACGTCATCTTTAATGGTTAGGTCTACAGTATTGATGACGACGGCCTCCTTTCTGTGTATGTTGGTAGTTTTACATGCAGAACTTTTCCTCTGACTCTTCAACAATATTTATTTATTTAGCTGAACGGTGTTTTATAAATGATGTGCAGGTGCTGGATACACTTACATTTCAGTTGGTGGCTTCACGACTTCATGACTGTTTTTTGTTGTATATTCCGAGTTTGTAGTTGAAAACGTAGATCGTGTGCCATTGTGTGCGGTGTATCTATAATTATCTCTTTGTTTTGTAGGAGTGTGTCTCTCTCTGTTGTGTAGAGCTTGTGTGTGTCTCTGCATTGTTGTTAACATTAGTTGACAGTATTACTCTCTCCAGTCATGCGTGTGTGTACGACGATGTCAGACTAGATGTTCTGTACTTCTTAATTACTCGCTCTCTCTCTCTCTGTGTGTGTGTGTGTGTGTGTGTGTGTGTGTGTGTGTGTGTGTGTGTGTGTGTGTGTGTGTGTGTGTGTGAAAGATAGATAGATAAAGACAATTGTGACCCATACTTTAAAGAGCAGATGGGTCATTCCTTAAATGTTAATTTGATATGAAGATTTTACATTTCTTTGAGATTTAAAAACATTCTGTTGGGCATATACTGTTTTAAGTGTTAATGAATTGCATTGTACCATCTTAATTCATACATTTGAATATATGCTGGGTTGTGTCTATTCACCTTCAGAATGGTAACAGGGTTGACATTTAACTGTTTCAAGCCTTTCATGATATTTTTTATGTAGCCTATAACTACTTTTAAGTTATCAGTTGTTTACTTTTTAAAAAATCATAATAACAGGGCTGACATTTTAAGATATGCATAAAACAATAAATGGATAACAGTTTGTGGACTTTAACTTGTCATTGGAAAGTTAACTTCTTAAAGGAAAATGAATGCTGGGTTGTTTTAACCCAAATTTGGGTTAAATATGGACAAACCCAACCATTGGGTTAACCTTTTTAATTAAAAAATGTAACCCAACGGCTGGGTTTGTCCATATTTGACCCAAATTTGGGTTAAAACAACCCAGCATTTTTTAGAGTGAGACTAGTGGGCACAAAAATAAAACTTTTTATTAAGGTTTTTATTAAGATGCTAAAATGCTAGCTTTTGTTTCCATATATTTTGTTTTCAAAAAAATTACATAGTTGCTAATAATGCAATGAGAAGTTGGAAATACAAGGACTGAGGAGAGGCCCAAAAAATAGATCATAGAATATTGAATAAAAATACATAAATAAATACTTTTTAAAAGCTTCAACTAAACAACTATTCATTGTTAAAGTCCTTTTTTACCCATATGCAAATGAAACAAAACACCGTTTTGTACAATTGCCAAGATCTGTTTATTCTCAGTCCCAAAACATCAACATAATCAGCAAAAAAAAAAAAAAATATATATATATTTCTGAAAGCCTTACTTAATTCACAGTTTTGCTTATTTTTTCCTTCATTCAGGGTTGCAGTGGTCTGGATGAAAGAAGGAGAGGGTCAGTGTTTTCTCACAGGTGACATTTTATGTATGAGAATCTGACTATGCTGAACTTACAAAACAGCTCCAACTGGACTGGCCCAAACAATTGGTACCACCCGGCCGACACCATCACCCCTCAACACGGAACAAGTATGTGAGCTTTAGTGAATTATCTCTGTATCTAGCACCTCAGCATGTGAACGTACACTGCTTGTGTGTGTGTGCCAGTGTTTGTGAAGTCAGCTTTGGGGTGAACCAGCAATTCTTATACTTGACTGAGCACAAACAGAGGGTGCCAACAGCTACACCATCAGCCATGCATGTACACCCACACCCACACACAAACACGGCAGTCTCTGGCCTTGACATCCTCTGTTTCATTACAGGAAGGCGGAACTAAAGCGAACAGACATTAGACAGAATTAGATGCCCATAATACAGTTGCTGCTCATTCACACATACACAAATAAGGTCAAACTGTCAAACACAAGATGCTGCGGTGCACTAGAATTACACAATCTTCAAAGAGACAATTCTGTCTATATAATAACACACACATTTGCACACTGAAATGCAGCACTCTTACAGGACTCTCTAAAGTTGAATGTTTTTCTCCTCTTCTCTCAGATGGTTGCGTGGAAGATCTGAATGCGCAGATGGCCGGAGCAGGGGAAGGAGTGGTGCAGGGAGAGAGGGATGAGGTGGACGAGTCACAGCTACACCTGCAGCTAAAGAGGAAGCTGCAGAGGAACCGCACCAGCTTCACACAGGAGCAGATCGATGCCCTGGAGAAAGGTGTGACTCAAAGCGCTGGCTCAAACGGAGCTTTCCGTGCAAAATAATCTCAGTGAGGATAGATATTTTACATATGACCGTTTACTATAGTAAATCATGATAACAGGGTTGAAATTTTAAGATAAAAAAAGGATAACAATGAGTGGACATAAACGTGTCATTGAGAGTTATGATGTCAGTATGAAAAAGTTATTTTTATCTATAGAATAGATTGTTACTTTAAAAATGTAGAGTTATGATAATAACAGGGTTCGCACAAACCTCAAGCCTAATTTTTTGTTAAGGAATTAAGAAAAACTTACTGAATTTTGTTTATGTGTTTAGTTATTTATTAATATTCTAAATTTGGCATTAGCTTTTCACTGTTAAAGGCATTTTTCCATGCAAAATAATCCCAATCCTACATTGTGGATATGCTTGTGTGTGAGTGAATGACAGATTTATTTTCTGCAGCATTCCATCCTTTCTTATTATTTCATGTTTTGTCTTTTACTCTACTGTAAAAAAAAAAAAAAAAAAACTCATTGCCCATTATTTACTTATTGTTGTAGCAAACCTGTATGACTTTTTCTTCTGTGGAACAAAAATAAGATATTTAAATATATATATAATTACTTGTTTTTTTCTTCCATACAATGAAAGTCAATGGGGTCCAAAGTTGTGTTCTGTATACAGAAGAAAGTAAGTCATGCAGGTTTGGAACGACATGACAAAATATACATTTTTGGACAAACTATCCCTTCAATATTTTAAATATTAAAAAGTCTATTACATCTGTTTTCCAGAGTTTGAAAGGACTCATTACCCAGATGTCTTTGCTAGAGAGAGACTGGCAGCAAAGATTGATCTACCAGAGGCTAGAATTCAGGTAATAGTGTTCCTATTTAGCATTTTAATGATCTGCTTTGAGTTTTAATTGTGTTAATGCTGAACTGCCTTTAAACAATACAGAAAGACACTGTTCATTATGCACTGACCCATATTGGGGTGATTGACAGGTATGGTTCTCCAATCGGAGAGCTAAGTGGAGAAGGGAGGAGAAGCTGAGAAACCAGAGGAGGTCAGGGGGCTCCAGTTCCTGTTCTCAGACACATACTCCCCTGAGCACATCCTTTAACTCCCCTGTATATCACTCCAATCATAGCAACAGCTCAGGTATGTCTTTTTAATGACTCACTTCACACTATTAACACATGTATGCTTTGCTTAATAATTGACGGCTAGATTTCTCCTTTGTTTTCTCTCCTATTTACATGCATTGGTGTTTGTTTCACTTTGTCCTGTTTGTTACTCTTTCTTTGTAACTCCCCAATTAAAATGTCAGTGTCAAAGTTCTTTATTGTCATGATTACAGTATTGCCAAAGCATCAATAAACACAAAAGCAGCAGCAGTAGTAGTAGTAGTAGTAGTAGTAGTAGTAGTAGTAGTAGTAATGAGCTGATTCTATCCTCTTCTGTTTTCTTATAAGGCTCAATGCACAGTCGGGGTGATTCGTCTCTCTCAGCCTATAGCTCTCTGTCTGTCTTCTCCAGTATGCAGGTAATTTATGACCTCCTTTGCAGTATACTATAGTAACCTTATAGGCAAGGTGTATGGCCTAATGCTCATATTTGTAATTCTACATCAGTGTTTAAAAGTGCAATTTTTGTTTCTGTTATGAATTATTGCCTAATACTGACACCTAGTGGCGTGCAAGAGTTTTATGTTACAAATGCCACTGTATTAAAAGTGATGGTTTCACACCAAATTAAAATTACATCATCAGTTTACGCACCCTGTGAATTTCATTGTTCTGTGGAACATAAGAGAGCGTATTTTGAAAAATGTTTCAGAGGGTCCCCCCCATACAATGTAAGTCAATGGTCACCTAAACTGTTTGGTTACCAACATTCTTCAAAATATCTTCTTTTGTGCTCTGTAGAAGGAAGAAAGTAATACAGTGTTGGAACATGAGGGTGTGGAAATCATTTTCGTTTGGGGTGATCTGTCTCTAGTCAGGCATGATTAGAGCAGTCGATTCACAAATTAGGCTGTGTGTACAGGTCTCATAATGAATCTTTCAAAAAGACTCACGGATTTGACGAATCCCCACATGAATAAGCTCACTGAATTAAAAAGAGGGGCGTTTTAAACAATTATAATAAAAAAACTCTGCACTTTTAATGTAGGCTATGCAGTTAGCGTTTATTCAAAATAGTTTTATATTTTAAAAAAATACCGTTTTAAAGTACAGTCTACTGTGTGTAAAATATAAACAGAAATGTATTCTTTCAAGACTACTTTTATTTTTAATGTCTTAATTAAAAAATGATGCCCTCTCAAACATAATAGCATCCGCCTTTTAGTTTCTTTAAAACATGCAAAAGAGAGTGCTTTCTACAATAGTAAATAATGCAGACAGAAGTTCGAGTACACGCACCTATTACGCAACTGCAAGGTAAAACCATGCAGTTCTTGGAGTCCGCCTGACATTCAAACTCATTTAAAATCGTTTATGTAGCGCCCTCTAGAGTTGCTGTGGAATGTACACCGCCTGCTGTAGTTTCTAAAAATAGACACTCGCACATATAAAGCAGGTTTACAGTTCAACAGGTCAGTTTTACTCTATTAATCCCCTCCCTTTAGTCAAACAGATCAGCATTAGTTAATGACTTCAAATTCAATCACGTCATAGCAACACACCCAGTGACTTGACTGTGGCACATTGATCTAAGACACCATCATAAAAACTTCAGAGTAATCTTTTAAACTTATGTTGTTGTTGTTGTTGTTGTTGTTTGCATTATAAGCTGTCAAATTAGTCTATTTATGAATATGTTGATACTATAAATGAAATGAGATTAATCTTTTATCTTTTTTCACCCTTCTCTCCTCTCCACTAGTCTTTGCCCTCCCAGTCCACTCCAACTTATTCCTGCATGTTACCTCCTTCTCCTTCGGCCCTTCCCCCTCTTTCTCGTAAATTTGACACCTCATCCTATACCTCTCCCCACCTCCCGCCCCCACCCACGGTGAGCACAAACACAGGTGAGTGAAGTTTTGTAACATACTCCACCCTCACACCGCATATGAATACTGTAATGCAAAACACGGTGTGAATGTCATTTAGCTGCTTTGTGGTTTCCTTTTGTGTTACAAATAAGTCGTCAGAAGTGGCCATATGTGTGAAGAACGCAATGATAAGCCCCTCTGTCTCTTCCAGGATTCTTTCCCGGTGTCTCCGCAGCAGGGCAGACTGTAGTTCAAGGCGGCGATCAGGAGCTGGGACAAGGTCTGAGTCAGTACTGGACGAGACTGCAGTAAACAACACACTTTATCATTGTCAGATGAAACCAGCAGAGCTTCAATCAGCAACTTTGAGCAAAGTATTAAACAAAAAAATGCATCAGGAAACCCTACTTATTTAGATTATTTACACATCAGGGAAGCAGACTATGTAAGCCATAATCCTGTATATATAAAAAAAAAAAAGATGTGGACATCACAAACCTGCACATGCGGAAGAGAAAATGGACTCCAGCATTTTTGACCTGCACCTTTATAGGCCTAGTCAGCAGAACAATGTCAGACAATAGCACAATAGCATGGGTAACATTCTCAGATATTGGTGACAAAACATCTAAAAATGCCTCATGTTTATGCAACAAAAAGGTATTTTTTAATTGCCAATTACAATCAATATGACATGATGTGATATGACAATCATGTGACCAAAATGAGGATGTTTTAAAACCGCATTTGTAGTTATACACCACTGTTCAAAAGTTTGGGGTTTGGGATCAATAGTTTTGAAAAGGCTGCATTTATTTGATCACAAATACAGTAAAAACAGATGCATTGTGTATTGTGAAAAAGTATTAATATCTTAAAAGAAAATCCCACTGACTCCAAACTTTTGAACCGTGTAAATTAATGGTATTGAAAATAATGGATTTTGAGAAGTCTTTTATGAGCCTATCAGTTTCCAGTCCATCATAATATAGCACTGACGTGGAGAAACCAATGACAATCAAACTTAAACCCGAGCTAAGCACTGACAATCAATCAATTGCACAAAGTAGCTTAAAGGATCAAAACTGAGTATAAATCGATGTAGCCGATGACAATCAAAGTACATTATTGTGAAAGGCTGCAAAGACAATCAAACACACAACTGATCATGTGTAATATACTGAAGTTAAACTAATGATTTATTACTGTACATTGGTAAATGGACATTACTGTGATTTGCGTCTTGCTTTATTTCACCACTCTGTAACATTCATAGGTTTTTTTCCCTGTCAGATCCCATGAACTAGATTTGTATGTTTGAATGTGTGTGCATATGAAAGAGAGAAACAGAGGGAGATAGGGAGAGAGAGAGAGTGATAATGTTACTGTATTTATTATTAGAATTGTGAACATTTTAGTGTAAACCCTTTTGTGGAATATCTTAACATTGAAATAAAAATATTACAGTAAAAAGGAACATGCATTTGTCTGTTTTCCATCATGCAAAGTTTTTTTTTTTTATTCTTATGTATTTGTATTTACTCTTTGTGCATATCCCAGAACATTCTTCTATGACTTTATGCATGTCTGTCTCCCCTCATCTTGATATTTTTCTCTAGAGTAATGGTGAATTGGTTCACTTGCGGCCGTTTGGGTTGTGTTTACTTATTACTGTCAACGAACAGTAGCATTTCCTGCCTGTGTGCTGGTGGATTTCCTGTTTTTGTTACTCACATTACCACACCCATTGAAAATAATGTTCTGACAAAGTTATTCTCACAGGGACTCAAAAGCAGACAGTACAGGAGTTATGAATAACTTTTG
Source organism: Phoxinus phoxinus (assembly GCF_949152265.1). Taxonomy (NCBI): domain Eukaryota; kingdom Metazoa; phylum Chordata; class Actinopteri; order Cypriniformes; family Leuciscidae; genus Phoxinus; species Phoxinus phoxinus. The sequence goes on from NC_136876.1 coordinate 28,698,942, forward strand.
ATGTAATAAGATTATGTTTTCATCTCACATACCAGAACATATACATAGAAAATACGGCCACTTAACTATATATTTGTATATTAACCAAAAGATAGATTCAAATGAAAATCTTTTAAAAATCAGTTTGCTGTTTGCCCTTGAATTTCCTATGGCACTCACAATGCCGGAAACTGGAACGGATACACTTAGAGGTCTGACTCTGGCCATATCTGAGATGTATCCTCCAAATTTCCGGTGCACTACACTTGATGAGTTTAATTAAGGCCGTTGTTAACGAGCTGTGGAGACTGTGAGGGCAAAAGCACGCAAAATTCTCTGTTTGACCAGAGGTCACTGTAATAGTCACGTCTCTTCTATTCCCATAAGGCCTCCCTCCAGTCCCCAATCAGAGCATTTTTTATCTAGTTTGTGCGAACATGGGGTCTCCTCCCTCAAACTCATCGCTCCATCTCTACCCCTCCCTCTATCTGTTCATCTCTTGCCCTCTGCCTGTCTTGGCCTATGGTTCTCAAGTGAATAAACACATCCTCTGTTTCTCATGCTAACTTTCCTGTAACAGCTGAATGTGACAGATACAAACTCTGATACATGTCTAAAAGAATATTCCAGGTTATTCAGTACAAGTTAAGCTCAAACGACAATGTTTGTGGCATAATGTTGATTACCACAAAAATAATTTTTTACTTGTCCCTGCTTTTCTTAAAAATATATATATATATATATATGGGTTATGGTGAGGCACTTACAAAGGAAGTGAATGGGGGAAAATCTGTAAATGTTAAATGTTTTTGACTCTTTCAAAAATTAAGCCAAAAGAAAATATCCTTGTTAACATAATTTTAGTGTGAAAATCTGCTTACAAACTATTTCCAAGTCAAGTTATCTGATTTTACAACCCTGCCCCATGCAAATCTTAAAACCCTAAAATAATTGTAAAAAATTATGATTTAAACAGATTTACAGCTCACAAGTTTTAATTAAGGTACATGGTAATTGAAATTACAAGCTTCACATATGCTTTTAAATCCTCCAGAACTTGGCCCCATTCACTCTCATCATAACCTCTATTGTTGTATGTTAATTACCATTATGATTTTATCTTCTCTTTTTTTATTTATTAAAGAAAGCAAGTACCGAAATTAGTTTGAATGGTAATCAACTATATATATGCCATGAACGCTGCCGACTGATCTTGGTAAAGGAATATTCCGGATTCAGTAAAACTCGCTTAACATTACATTATTACAGATACTCTTTTTAAATTCAAAATGACTAAAATATTGTGCAGATGGCAGGTTGGCAGAACTAATAAAAGTACTGGTAGTAAGATGGCACATAGGTTAAGTCATTGGGGGTCTAAGCATCTAATGCCATTTATAGAAGAAAAATACACAATCAGAACAATTTAAAATCCTTAACGGTCACAACATACATGAGAGGGGTAGCCATTTTGAACTCTGCACCACATTAGAGTCCACCAAACTCTCTCTCCCTCTCTCTGTGTGCGTGTGTGTGTGTGTGTGTGTGCGTGCGTGTGCGTGTGTGTGTGTGTGTGTGTGTGTGTGTGTGTGTATGTGTGCGTGTCTCTTCGGAGAGTTCTCTGCAGGTTTCCTGTCACAGAGGAAGTGCCTCACCCAGCTGTGTTGCTCCCTATTGGCTCACGGTCAGGAGAACAGTGATTTGGGGCTGATATGGTGGCCGAGCGAGGGATAGATAGAGGGAGTGCAGAGCGAAGAGAGGGAGAAGCAGTCAGGACAGGTCAGAGGGTAGGCAGGAAGAAGAGAGTGCACAGCTAAATAAAGACAGACAAGATGAAGAGAGCAAGTGAAGGAGGCTGCAGACTCAAGAGCATATCATCTCTGCTAAAGAGGAAATAACTCTGAGGTAAGACATCTGAGAGCAGATGAAGCTTCGGAGAAGAAAAAGATAGTTGCACGGACAGATATGATTTGACAAATAAAGAAAAGGCTTGAGAGTTTGTCAACTTTGGATGACAAAGGATGTTCCTGTGCAGAGAGGCTTTTTTATGGTAAATACAGATCTCATTTCAACTGATACTATGTGGCATTTCTTTATGATGAACATCATTGAGAGCTTTTGAAACTGTGTGGACTTTCCATACTAAACCCAGAATGTTTGCAAACTAAGATGTTCCTTGATCTTTGATTAACTTTGAATTTCCTCTTGCTGCTTTTCACTCTTATTTAATAACTGAGTTTCAAGTGCAATTCAGCTTTATTCACTGCATAATTTAGGTTTTTTTTTCACCTGGTTTTCCTGACTGACCTTTTCTATCAATCCTTATCCAAATTACTCTAACTCGCAATGTTTGACTTCATAGTATGTATGTTACTATGCCTCTCCTCTGTCTGACGGTCCATCTATGTCTCTCCCAATCCTTGTACCAGTGTCTTATTTACAGATGACGCTGGACGGGGTTTGGGGGGGGCAGAGGGAGGACAAATGCTCCCCAACTTGCCTGTCATCAATACCAACATTAATATTAGTACCAGGCACCAGATAAATCTCTTTTCTGAATGGCTCATGAATGTGGATGTGTGTGCTGAAAATAAACCCTGTTTGGTAAAATACACACCTGAGTGACTTTGTTTTCCAGTTGTTTCATGTAAATTCATTTTAAAAATGTCACTTATATGTTTGTTTTTTGCATTTATTTTACTTTAGTCATAAAGTAGAAATTTGTTTTTAACATCACCATGTAAGGCAGATGTGAAGGGTAAATAAACTTTTAAACGACCAAGTAACATCAAAACTTAAAGGGATTGTTCCCACAAAAATGAACATTCTGTAATATTTTACTCACCCAAGTTGTTTCAAACCTGTGGAGTTTCTTTCTTCGGTTGAACACGAAAGAGGGTGCTATTTTAAAGAATGTAAACTAGTAGACAGATGACGGTAGCCGTTAACTTTCATAGTATTTATCCCTACCACCAACGGTTTGATTACCAACATTCTTTAAATATATCAGAAATAAACTCATACAAGACAAGTTTGGAACAATATGAGGGTAGGCCTAATGACAACCTTTTAATTTTTGGGGTAAAATATACATTTAAAGAGTAAAATAACTTTGTTTATGACAATTATAGCCAATGAAACACATTATTTGGGTCACATAATAGTATGCTTTATAAACTAAAAAGTTTATTAATGTACCAATTGAGCATACTGGAAGATTGAACCCTGTCCATTGGGAAAATGGACCCGTCCCATTTGACTCGTCCAGTGACATGCGCAGTGCGCACAACGTGAGTCGGTCATTCAACAATCCGCAGGTCGGACTTGTTGACGCGGTAGTGAAACCTGTCAGCTGAAGCTCGGTTTCGACAGTGGAGTGGCATCTATAAGATTATGAATCACCCCTTTAGACCTGATTTGATTGTGAGATCTGACCTACCTTTGAACTCTCCAATAACATCAGTCACAAGTGACTCTTAACTCGTCTGAAGTTTAGCACAGTTCGCTGCTGAGTCGCGCGTAAATGTATGTTTTGTTTTTAGTACCCGCGTTTTAATAGTATTCTTGTCAGTGCGTTTTGTTACTTTCTGTGTTTACGCGCCGCGACTCGGCTCGGCTGATTCCTTTGGACATCGAGGTGGTGACATAATTACCAGGTATGAACTAACGTTACTACTTGTGCGCTTGAACTTTTGTAACGTTGTATTTTCTGGTGATGCTTGCTTTCATCAAAGACTGACCGATGTCCTCTTTCAACTGTGACTATGTACTCGAATTCAGGTAAAAGTCTGCTAACTATGGTAGGCTAGTGTAGCTTTTTAGGTTGTTAAAAAGAGTGTCACGAAGTAAGAAATCTCGAATCTGTTGTGGCGGAATGAACGTAAAGAAGCTTACAATTCGCTTAACGTTACCCCCGTTTTCACAGACAAGGCTTAAGCAAGTCTCGGACTAAAATGCATTTTTGAGGTGTCTTAACTGAAAGCAAGTTGTTGCACTAACTTAAAATATGTCGGTGCCATTGTTTTGTCTCAAGATGCACACCAGTTATGTTTTTTTTTATAAGGCACGTTTATAAAAGCTACCTAAATCCACTATTTGAACTACTGCCTGGCTTAATATAAACCCTGTCTGTGAAACCAGGCCTTATCACTTAGCTAATTTTAATCAAAATCTAATTAACTTGATATTTTCCCAATTACACGATGATGTGTTCGCTGATACACACCCACCCCTAACCTATTGGTTGGTTAGGTTAGTAGTAGCAAGTTGCTCACAGACAAGCTAGACAACTACAAAGTTAGTTACAGATCGGTTTAGTACTAAGTTGCAGATTTGGGGCTTAAGATCTGACATGGTTACTAACAGGATTTTATCATTAGGATGTTAATGGCCCTGGTGTGTGACTGGCAAAAGGGTTGGGGCTCTAGTACATGTGCTCAGTGTTGTAAAAACAAAAGCAGGGAGCCACAGTAACCCAATGACAAACCTATAAATGTTTCAACTTTTGTGTCTGAGAAAGGCAAGCATAGAATAAAAAGACATCGTTTTTTAGGTTCATCACTTACTAGCATTTATGGAAACATGCTTCATTTTTTCATACATTTATAAAATGCCATTCATGCCAAGAATGTCATCATCTGACAGCTTTTGTAATGCAGAAAATTCCTCATTTGAACTGAATTGTGAATGCAAGTAGTAAACATGCCACTATAGCAGAAGCTGGGTGAGGGTGTGTTTTTTTTCGCTTCTGCTGTGAAATCCACACTTGCATGTCTTAATAGTTGGAAGCTGCTTAGAACTGATATGGTATTGGGTAAGTGTGTACTATCAGGCCTTAGATCACCTCTGATCTTACAATTAGCACAGTTGAGGGAATATAATATTTAATACTTTCAATCTAAACATCATATCTAAAATAAAATAATTATTTTACACACAAAGTCCAAATTAGTATAGTAGTTTTTTATTTAGCCTAGTTAAATTGTGTCATAAAAAAATGAACAGGGTTTAGGCTCATACAAGTGGGTTAAGAAGGGGAAGATGAACCAAAACATGGAAATGTCAAGTGTTTTGAGTTGTAAAACTGCCCTGGCCTGCATAACAAATAACAATAAAATACCTACAGTGGAATTTACAAGGTCTGATGGGTCGACTAGTAATAACCTGCAAAGTAGGTTATAACGAAATGCACTCAGTGAATGAGCAACCCTAGCTCCTACGTCTATGGCCCAATGACGCTACGATGAGCATTTACTACTTTTTAAAAATGCGGGTCGGGTACAATATTTTCTTTCTTCTTTTTTTGCGGTCTGAGTTGCGGGCGGGTTAGTTGAAAATGACGGTCGGGTGCGGGTTGTTTATACATTGACTGGCGCATCACTGGTGGGCACTATACAGGCCTATACACACAGTTGATACCCTGTAAAATAATCTAAGGATTTAATGAAATTATTATTATGTATTTTTTGTTTCTGTCAAAGTGCTGAGCTTGTCGTCATGTTTTTCTGTATGACGTAGACAAAATGAGGTAAACGGACTGGAACTTCCAGCTCTTTGTGTTTTTTTAATGTCACTAGTTATGCTTTCACTTCCTTCACGCATCCACTATTAATAAGGTTCTACTCACTTCTCTTTAGATAGAATGGATTATTGGTTGTGTTTTAATGTGCTTTTTTTTCACTGAAGACCAAACATACAAAGTGTACACTGACCTCCAATTAATCTTCTGTCTCAATAGAGATTCTCTGAGTGACTCTGGTTTAGTTTTACTTGTGGAAATTTGGTCAGCAGTACATTGGAATTCTGCAGTGGTGGTTTGGTTTGTATTGTGTAGTCTGAAAGTGTTCTCACGTTTTTTTGTTCTCTCTCTGTCTCAGCGATGGCAGAAGTGGTGGTCAGGCCTGCTTCCCCGCCTCAGTCCATCTCTCTCCTGGAGATTAAAGCGGAGACACGGATGGTGCTGAAGTCTTTCCTGCGTCACTCGCTCTCGATTCCTTCTGGTGAGAGGCCTGGAAGGATTGGGGGAGAATACAATGACCCAAACAAATTCAGGTGACAAATCATTCAATCACTCAGAATTAAACACTAGCTAAGTTTCCATCCACTTGTCAATCGAAGTTTTAAAGCGAATAAAAACCTGTGCGTAATGACGTCACATGCTGTTTTGCGATCAAATTGGTATATCGAATTGATTTGAGACATTTTAAGGTGTTTCCATTCATTTTCGCACTGAATCGCACAACATTCAAGCCAACATTTGCAAACAAAGTTATGCTAGACAAAATGCAATTATTTATTCGGCAAATAACGTTTCCATCAGCGTTTATCGCATAAGCCGTATATAGATCAAGATAAAATCCGATGAGACCGAACGTATTTCATTTGAGTCGATATTCATGAAATTCAATCGAATTTCTTCGAATTTTCGAAGTTTCCATAAGGCATTTTTCATTCGATATCACTTAATTCAGATGAAAACGTGTGGATGGAAACATAGCTACTGTCATGGCGTGAAGTAAAACAACTCCATGTCAGATTTTTGTAAATATCACATTGTAAATATCAGCTCATTTTATTAGACTATGGTGCTGTGTAAATTGTTTTTTTTGACTAGCACGTGAAAAGATTTTGAACAGTCAGTCCAGAATCTTAGGTTATCCCTGTAACTTAAAAAATAATGCTGCTTAGCTCACTATTGTGACAGTTCTTCCAGGATCTTTTCTACTAACATCATTTATTCAGTGGTCCTGGGCAATTTTAATGGTCAAGTCATCTTACCTTGAACAGCAAATCAATGATGTCTATCTTTATTATATGAACATGCAAATTTGTGAAATTGTTGATGTAATTGTGATTAGAGAAAATGTACTTTAATATTTTGGAAATGAAAAAATGACTTGCGTTTCTCTTTCTCTCGCTTCTTTTTCTTAGTGCCTCTAAAAAAGACAAGATAAGGAAAGATGCGAATGGATGGGACTCAGTGGATGAGGAGATCAGTGCCGCAGAGGAGAAGAAACATGGAATTAAAAATTTCATAAAAAGAAGACTGAGAACCCGTTCGTCCACAATCCGCCCTCCTAAGAAAGACGGTAGCACTGACCCGACTCCAAACAACAGCCTGGAGAAGCAGAGTCAAGCGGGCCAGTCCGACAAGCCATCGGCGAACAGAACACGAAGTTTACCCAGGAAAACAGAGGTTTAAAAAAAAAAAAACCTTAAATGTTATTTTTTTCTTGTCAAACAATATGTCTGCAATTTGCCCTGTTATTTTATGTTTCTTCATAAAAATCTACACTGCAAATGATTGTAATCAAAAGCTTTACATTTTAAAAATGATTTCTGCTGGGTTCAGTATGGCAAAAAATAGGCTCCTATAGGCTTGTGCTCATGTTGGTAGTGTGTTACCTGTTAATATTGGCACCAAAATAAATATACTTTGCCTGTGCATTCGGTGTGAAACAGGCAAACACTATTTATATCTGTATAGACTAAAACCTGCTCTTGTTTTATCCGGGCCATGGACTGCAGAGCTAATTAAAAGCTTTTTTGGTTTCAGTATTAAGAATTTCCTGACCAGTCAAGGAGCCAAATGTATTTATTTTTAGTTTCTTCTTTCTTAACATTATGTGATTTAATATTACTATTCAGAACTTGTTAATGAGAAGATTTTCTTTTAGGAAGAGATATGCGCTCCATCATCTGCGTCTGAAGAGGAAGGTGACAGAAAATCAGGGAAGAAAAAGAAGAAAAAGCTGAAATTATCTGATATTCTCAAAAAAGTGTCTTTTAAAAAAGAAGAGCCTCGTCCTCGCCGCCCGGCCACGCTGGCTTTAAAAGATCCTGAAGATGTTCCAGGAGCTGAGGAGCATCCTGCTTCACCATGTAAGTTTCAGACGTACAATATATATACAGCTTGTTTTATGGATATAGAAGATGAGACTCAGGAGGTACTGTCAGGAATGTGTTCTTGATTGTTTTATGTCTTGTAAATACGCTACATTTAAAATATATAGGGTCGGTAAGATTTTTTAAAAATGTTTTTTTTTTTAAAGAAACTTATGCTCATCAAGGCTGCATTTATTTGTATATAGTACAAATTTAATATTCTAAAATGTCATTAGAATTTAAAATGATCTATTTTTAAAGTTTTCTATTTTAATATATCTTAAGATGTAATTTATTTCTGTGATGCAAAGCTGAATTTTCAGCATTATTACTCCAGTCTTCAGTGTCACATGATCCTTCAGAATTCATTATAATATGATGATTTGCTGCTCAAGAAACATTTCTTATTATCAATGTTAAAAAAAAAAGAAGAACGGTTGTGCTGCTTAATATTTTTGTGGAAACCATTATACATTTTTTTTCAGGATTCTTTGGTGAATACAAAGAACAGCATTTATAACACATTAACATATTTATAACATACAAGCATATTTTAAACGTTATACATCTCTTTACTATCACTTTTGATCAATTAAATGCATTCTTGCTGAATAAAATGATTAATTTGGTACTGACACCAAACTTTAGAACGATATGAACTCTGCTGCATATGATGTAATATTTTTTTTCCTCAGCCCATCCTCCTGAGTTTTATGATGATGTGGCAGAAACTTTGGACAGAATCGCACAGAAACACAGCGTGAAAAAGAAGTCCCCCGTTAAACCCGAGCCTTTGCCAAGTCCACCCAAAGGTACATATAAAACCATAAACCGATGCAAAACTTGTTATGACCTGATGAATTGATCATAATGTGTGAAGTAGATACATGTTTAGACCTGTTATGTTATGTCACATCTTCCTGTGCGCTGTCGTTACAGAAATGGATGTGATTCAACAATAGCTTATTGTTATAATGGACTGATGGTCAGGCTGAGGTTTTTTCACTTGCATTGTTTGGAGATTAGGTTACACTTCTTCTTTTTGTTTGCAGTAAATGACAAAGAAGCTTTGGTTCAGCAGCTAGTTCAGATATTGACTTCAGAGGGGGATGCCATTAACAGCAAGGTAATGATCCCTGATCTGAGTTCGCCATTCTTACTAATCCTTTTTTATATCTTACTAGATATAGAGTAAACTTGGCTCTTAAAGCAGCTCTTGGTTCCTTATCGTTAAGATTTAATAGCATACATATAATAAATCTTGAGTTTTTGACTACCGGTATTTATGGTCATATTTTAATTGCTGCCTTGTGATTATCATTGTTAATTGTGGTTTAATGTTGTAGATAAACACCAACCCCTTCCTGCGGTCCACCCTCACCCGCCTCTCCTACCCCTCTTTTGCCAAACTCCTTGACGCGTACGCCAGTCAGGGTGAAGAACCTCCTGTTCCCGCACCGGTCAGCCCTACACTGCGGCGTCTCGCCATCACCATGGACGTGTCTCGTCGAGTCGTCACAGCTACTGGTGTTCAGCGTCTGACAGGCTATGCTGAACGCTACATGGAGAGCTTTGCACCGTGGGTGAGGAGCCACGGAGGATGGGTGAGCAGTTTTTGCTGTCTACATTTAATCTTTCCTCAGTCTCTCTCTGGGATATTCATCTGTTATTTTCTTCCAGAAGGGGGCAGAATTGTGTCAAGTAATCCTCTCTTTGTGTCTTCTTCCACAGGATAAAATTGCAAATTTGGATGAGGTCGTGGAGTTTGATTGACCTTAGACCTTTTCATAATGAACTCATGAAAGTTCTCAAATCATGTAGCATGACCTCTGTGAGGCAAAGAAGAAGAGAAGAACCAGCCAACTGCGGAATTGACACTACTTGATTAGAAAGTTTCTCTGCTGATGTATTTATTGTTCTTTTGTATTTTGGATGTTTTTTTATGTGCCATTTTATACCAAAATACATGATGCCAATCATCTACTGTTGTATTGCATTCTTTTTTTATTTGTAATGACCTAAACAGACGTTAATATAGTACAGACCGTTGGTTTATAATAACAAATCATCAACTCTTAAACACTTAATTTCCATTTATAGGAAATTCACATTGATTGCATGTTCATTGCAAGCAGTTATAAGGGTATTTAACAAAGAGTGCAATAATTATAGGATTTACTTTTTCAACCTACTGTATACATTCACTTTATATTCCTTTAATCTTCTTTTTCTAAGTACAAATTAATTATTTAGCCTTTGATCTGGTAAATTAATTTATCTGAGATTCGTCTGAGCTTCTTCCTAAGTGCAGTACTGTAATCTATGTGCACATGCATATCACGTCCAGTATTTCTATAGGCAAGTCTGTTTAAACATTCATAACATATTCAGAATGGGACGAAGGAAGGGTCAGTCAATGTATTTTTCTGCTCGTAGGATTTGGCAGTACATCAGCATGGAGAACACCAAAGCAAGAATCTGGAGGGAGAAAAATGCAGTCGCATTATACCAGTGCTTCAATTCATTTAATAATCAAACTACATCAGATACACAAGTTTAAAAGTACCTGAACGATTCCAATACAAACTCCAAACCCAAGCACTGAGGTGATGTTAGCCAGAAGCCAGTCCTTGGCCTTCTCATAGCACGGCTAAAACACATTTAAAAAACAGTTTTATCAGCCGGTCATTATCTCAAAGTAAGCCATGACAGTAATCAGGGTTTCGGTTTAATTTGAGATAATGACTGGCTGGAAGTACATATTGCTTAATACATAGTTAAATAAACAACGACATGAAGTTTAAATTGTTGTAAATGTACTCTACCATTCAGATGTTGGGGTTAGTAAATTCTTTCACTCCTGGTTTCACAGACAAGACTTAAGTTAGTCTCAGACTAAAATGCATGTTTGAGCTGTTTTAACTGAAAGCAACTTACTCCGATATATCTTAAAATATGTCAATGCCATTGTTTTGTCTCAAGATGCACACCAGTAATGTGTTTTTTTCCCCCTCTAAATTATTAAAGTCACTTAAATGCCCTAATTGAACTAAGCCCTAATCCTGGCTTAATCTAAGCCCTGTCTGTGAAACCGGGCCTTTATGATTTTGAAAGACACTCTTATGCACCAAGGCTGCAATTATCTGATCACAAATACAGTAAAATCAGTAATATTGTGAAATATTTGACTGTAAAATTATATTTTATTGTTTTTCTATAAAACGTTTACTGAAAATTGTACACGTTCTGTTTGGCAGTCGTGTCAACTGTCCTTTTCCGCCATCTGGTGGTGATTTCAAGAATTATGATCTCCATTATTTTTTAATATATGTTTGCAATTTGAGAAAACTGTCAAAAATAGTTTACTGTAATTTCTCATTAATAGCATAATACTACTTAAAATAACAGCCGAGATAATTTTGAAGATATGTTGTTTGTAATTTTAAATGGTAAGTTCTGAGTACAATTTAAAATAAAATAAAACAAAATAGTTATTTTAATAGTTACAAAATAGGGATTTTTTTTTACAGTGTACATTTTACAATGTAATTTATATCTGTGATGACAAAAATGATTTTTCAGCCTCATTACCCCAGTCTTCAGTGTCACATTATCCTTCAGAAACAATAATTATAATATGCTGATTGCTGTAAAAAAAAAATTCTTACAAAAACGCATCGTTTCGATTCAGATGGCCTTTATTAGCCCCCTGGAGCCGTATGGATTACTTTTAATATGGATGGATGCGCTTTTTAGGGCTTCAAAATCTCAGGTACTTCACTCCCATTATAAAGCTTGGAAGAGCCAGGATGTTTTTTAATACAACTCCGATTGTGTTCGGCTGAAAGAAGAAAGTCATCTAGGCTACACCTAGGATGGTAAATTATGGGATCATTTTCATTGTTGGATGAACCAACACTTTACTATATCAGATGTATGTAGGGTTGGTTACCGATTTCATTTGATATTACACGTGTGGTTGCAATTATCAACCGTTGGCGGGATTTAGGAACGTGTGGTAATTAGCTGACCCCACGACCCCAGAATTGATCTGACCTCTTCCCAATGATGGCATTCTCCCAAAGTATCCCTGCAGCAGGAGGCAGGAAGTTTGCCGTTGGATGTTTTATTGTGCCAGTCGGTGTGGTTGCTCACGCCACAGCACTTGAACTGAAGGAGACAGAATCCATGATATAGCTACATCGAAGAATCAGTCTTCATATTTGTGACTGTTATAAAACCAACTCACAATCTTCTGCATGTTGTCCCAGGATTTTTGCAGCCCTTCATTTGCATAGTCATTCATTCCCTCTCTTAGGTCATCCTTAGCCTTTTTGTCCAACTAAATGGACAAAACAGAGACAAGCGGATAAACAGGAAGTAGAAGGCAAAGTGTTTTCCTGAAAGGAAAGGCTGAAATATTTGCAAGGCTCAGACGTTAGTCTCTTACCTCTTCATGATACACACTCAAAACCAAAATCAGCGCCATTTCTGTCAGGACTAGAAACAAGAGGATCACAAAAAACTGAAAGAACAAGAAAAACTATTAGAGTACTGACAACAATATTCCCATGTAAGAAAGAAAAATCACAAATTAAATATTTTTATTAACTCATTTATTTATCTTAGGCAGCAATAAAAATGGAGCAATTGGAGACTTCAGCTTCCTCTGCTTCTCAGATTTTTATCCTGAAAAGTCTCATGCTGGTCTCAAATTCGCCAAGATCAATCAAATTCTTAGATTTCAATATGAACTAAAATATTTCTCATCAAAAACTAGTCCAAATTATTTGAACTATACTGCTATAGACACCAATTTTATTGTTCGTACCCAACAATTGCCTCTCTTTTTTCCATATAAAGAGAGATGAGGATGATACTTGAACTTCTTCCGGATAAAATGTATTTTTCCAAATAGTTTTTTTTACATACATTTTTTATTATTTAATTATGTATATTATATGTTAAATTAATATACTGCCGTTCAAACGTTTGGATTTTAAATGTTCTTGAAAAGAATTTTCTTTTATACTGGCATCATACGCTGCAAAAATGACGTCATGGTTACCAAGGCTGCATACAGCAGAAACTATTAAAATATTATTACATTTTATAACTGTTTTCTATTTAATATATTAAATCTAATTAAAGGTAGAGTAGGCAAAAAATATCCTCTCTTCATATCCTGATAGCAATCAATAAGTGGTTGAAATATTAAAACATGTACATCTTCTGTCAAAGTCTCAGGAGTCATAACAAAACAAAATTCTTCCAATCATTGGATTCGGTCCGAATGCAATTATACGATGTCCTACTTGGCTGTCAATGTCAGCATATGTAGCCTATTTCCATACCTCCACGCTTCTGGAGGTATCACGCATCCTCAGTGCGTTCTATAAGGCTATGTAGAGTTAGTCTAACTGTTAGATAGACGCCAGTGACTGAGTGCCACAAACAGAGGCGCGTCCGCCATTATGGACTGAAAGCTGCCGAAATCGTTAGCGCCAGTCTATGATCTTATGGCACCACTTCCATTTTAGTACTGTTTATAGTTCATGTGTGCACTTGTTAGATTGCACATCTTTTTTGTACCTTTCCGCCTGTAATAGGACATTCACAGATTGTTAACAGATATTTGTTCTTGCCATTGAAACGTTCACTGCATGTGTGCACTTTCATTGAAGGCGTCATATACTGACGCTTTGACAAATCGTCTACATCCAACGCACATGGCACCCTTTAGCGTCAATATGAGACGCAGATAGAAGTGGGCCAGAAGGCGCCTCCTAGCGGTCTAATCCTAACCCAGACCTAAACCCAACCATAACTGTGCGTGTCATATTGACGCTAAAGGGTGCCATGTGCGTTGGATGTAGACGATTTGTCACAAGTGTCAGTATATGACGCACTAGGATGAGAATGCGTTGCTGGATATTCTATGTAAAAGATTACCTGTCTTTAGAAATGTTCATTTATAATTGCATTTATTTATTTATTTTTCCAAATCATATATGGTGATATTCACTATTTTCAAAATCAACATTTGAATAAATATCTTATTACTGTGTGTCTGCCTATATATTATTTCATAATTTTCTGTTATTCATATAACAAGGAAAATGCATAATACAACATAAATATTGATAGATTAAAGGTTTGCAGTAATTTTATAATTGTATCTTTGCAAACCGTAAGTGGTAGTCTAATGAAGCCGATTCGGTGAGGGACATTCACTTACGAAAAAGTACTATAGGAATCTTATAGTATTTTGGGACAAAATATTATAGTAATCTTATAGTAGTACTATAGTAATTTGGGACATACTATAGAAGTACGATAAGACTACTATAGAAATACTATATTCACAGAAGTATGTTATGTTCTGTAATACCTCTATAATATCCTAGAGCCGCTATAGTATTTATATAGTCTTATAGTACTTCTATAGTAATATTTTGTCCCAAAATACTTTTTTCCTAAGGGTAATTAGGCCATGCATAACCAACACATAGACGTAACATTTTTTGTCATTTAACGTCGGTCATCCTCATTAATGTATTTTAAATTGTTTTCATATTTAGATATGACGGCCAAAAAAAATTAAGTTAGGCTATGTTAAGTTTTTGGATGTTAAGTTGGTTCAGTGCCATTGACTCCCATTATTTTTCGGCGTTTTCCTTCAGGTTTTTCAGTCCATAATGGCAGCCGCGCCGTCACGTCATGGGGGCAACTGTTGCTATGGAGCGTTCTATTGAGTTTCGCCTCTTGGGCTTCTATACTCTTTGGTACAAGTCCGAGCTCTGTAAGTTGTTTACTTACATTAATATTAAATGTTATGTGCTTTGAGAAATGAGGTGATTTAACACGATCTCTCGTGGCGCTTTCCTTTGCGTGTGTTTTGAAGGAGACGTGGCTTTTGAGATGCTCTGAAGGGAGGGTGGGATCTTATGCTTTCAAAGCTAGCTTGCTATTTCTAGCCACTCTAAAATTGCCTACCCTACCTTTAATCCGTGTGATGGCAATGCTACATTTTCAGCAGCTATTGTTCCAGTCTTCAGTGTCACATGAGGGCAGTTTCCACATTTGTTTTACTGATGTCAGTAAGGATCCAGGTACCTTACCGTCATCAATAGACACTTCTGCTCTTTTAGAGCACCAAGGCATCCGAGAAACCCTGTCACCATGGTGACGCCCCCAGCAACAAGCAGCAGGTTGGCCGCGGAGAGTGAAGGGAAGGACAGCGGTAGAGATGAAAACTCAGACTGTGTGAAGGCGAGCCACACCCCGACACCAAATAAACCACATCCTCCCAACTGCACAAAAAAGCAGGTAAAGAAAAATAACTTTGCATCAGTTTAAGGCAGGTCATTCTAAAGAACAAGTGTAGGCCTGCTTGACCTTTATAAACATAATGGGCTAGTATTGAACATACTAGCATATATTCTTAAATATTTTTTATATATTTATTGAACAGATGGAATACACTTCTTGTATTTTAACCACTAGGCATCATATACTTGCCGACTTTGTAAACTGGGCATCATACTCTAAACGATTGAAGATCGCACAAGCCTTGTTGCTAGAAAAACTCGTTTAGCCAAAAGTGTATGTTTCAATATTATGTACAATCATGAAAGAAGAACAGTACACATAGTGGCGTTCCATGACTGTTTTTCTGCATGTTAAAATGTTACACCCATGGGTGGTGACGAGTGACATCATTCACTTAACGATTTGCTGAGTGAATGATTCAATGACTCGGTCAATGATTCGATCCACAACAATCACAGGAACGCCACTACTGAGATGTGTAACAGTTGGTTCTGATAATTTGGGTTTGATGAATATGGCGATGGTAACTGAATATAGATCCTCAATCTGCCAAACTGATATTCTGCAGAAGCCTAAAACAGAACTAACCCAAAAGATGAGGTTGAAGATAAACATGAGGTACTTCACACAGCAGAGGCAACCTCGTGACGCAGACATTCTGCAAGAAAGAAGAAAGACAGGGGGTAGAATCACAAAATGACGATATATAAACGTATTGTGTGTGCTTTTAACGTCTGCAAACTTTCACACTCTCCTGAACTGTAGCATGGAGAGGAAGTGCTGTTTCCAGGCAGGAAGAAACCACCCTTGTGTTGTACTGCTGATAGCATTAACTAGAAAGCCATTATGTTCCATGACTAAAACTCTTATACTTTAAACTCAAAGAATATTGTGGACTTTGATATGCGTCATATTCCATGAGCAGAAAGCAACATGATCATGGTAGTGGTTATTTTGCTCTTTTTGTTCCACAGAATGTGATCTACATGTGACCACAGTGCATATTATGGGTCAAAATGTAAACATATAAGCCCCCTCAAAGTTTAGGCAGCACATGGATTTATGATCTGATTTCAGTGGTATGCCAGTAATGGTTCTGGAAATTGGCACCATATGTATGCTGGAATTAAAAAGTTCTTTAAATATGAGATCACATAGAAACCTAAAGATAACTTTAGTTTCTTGTGATTATAAATGCTTAGAAAATAAATGCTTAGAAAAGTATACCTCCACTTTTTTTTTTATCAATTCTGCCAGTCCATAAAATATTTTTTTCTGACCTAAATGAAAAACACAGACGATCATCTATCTCAGTAAATCACAGGTTTGCACAAACTCGCTGTCAACAACATTGTTTTCTCTATCTGCTTCAGTAATGATCAAGTGGTTTGTAACCAGTACCCAAATATATTTAGTATTCCAAAATTTACATTAAACATCAATCCGATATAGTTGCTTTACCTTTATTTAGGTGGAGACAGAAAAAAGTGACTGACAGGCAATTGAAAGATTTCCAGGAAAAGAGTTGAGTTTCCACTGTGTCCTGAATCCAAAGCTTCCTGTATTGTCTTTTTGTTCTTACGTACGGATGAAGTTCATGAGACCTTGCTTTATTTATTCATTGACCGATATTATCCACATCAGATGTGATTCCTCCAGTTCTCCAGGGAGTAAATGACTCTTCATACGTGCAAAAATAAAAATAAAAAAAATACCTTAAAGGCTTCTGTGAAGTGATGACCTTAAATGATTGGTCTTGCAGTTTCAGGAACAAAATTCTTCACAAGCTTTTCTTTCTTTGTTGTTTAATTCCTTCAGGCTCGTATCATTTCTCTCGGGGATTACTCATGGCATTACAAAAAAATATTAATTTTTCTTTTTTAAGTTAACACAAACAACGTCAAAATATTTGTTTGCTTGCTAGTTTGCTCTCTCAACCTTAATTGCTAATTCCTGGTTGTCTTTGTCTTTCTATCTTTTCAGCTATTTACCTCCCTCTCTTGTTCCAAATAACTTCCAGATGTAGTTATCAGCCCTCCCCTCTGACTCTTTCCCTCTCTCCTCCTCCCGCCGGTCTCCAGAGAATCCATTCTTTTCCAAGACCCTCCTCTCCTAAATCTTTCTCCCTCCCTCTTCCTCTTGGTTTTGTCCAAACAATCCTGATGGATGTGGCCAGCAGCAGACACACATTTGAGGCTTTGCAGTCCTCTGTGTGTCTTTTTGTTTAGTCTTTAGATATTGAATCTTTTAAACACACTACTAACCCCTTTGTAGAACTCTCAAACACTTTTTGTTATTAACATTTGTAGTTGAATTCATTAATGTATTTTCCCATATGGTGAATGTGATACCAAGTAATAGTACCAACCAAGTACAACATGTTACAACCAATCGGATTTGAGGGACAAGTGTACTGTTTATGTCAAGTTTAGGTTTACAACCAGGGATAGGTGTTTCTACATCAGTGTTGTTGACCTATCATCTTCCTTTGATTTTAGGATTAGGTTATGGTCAGGTTAGTTAGGTTAGGTTATCTTAATTATCCTCAATTTGTTTCACAGCCAGCAGTAAACTATTCAATCAGCAAGAACAAACACATAACACCACAGCACACAAAAAGAAAGGGAAAATTACTTCCATAAATAATTTACCTAGAATCATTTTAAAAACCTGGTGAGAGTTAGGCTCCAGAGTAGGGAAATAGTTAGGACTATGTTTTCATACAGGAATGTTGTTCCAAGATCAACAAAATATATTGAGGAACATATGTTACTTGGCCAAATCGCAGCAACCGTTCACATATATTTACAGTGCCTTGCGAAAGTATTCGGCCCCCTTGAACTTTTCGAACTTTTGCCACATTTCAGGCTTCAAACATAAAGATATAAAACTGTAATTTTTTGTGAAGAAACAAAAACAAGTGGGACACAATCATGAAGTGGAACGAAATTTATTGGATATTTCAAACTTTTTTAACAAATAAAAAAACTGAAAAATTGGGCATGCAAAATTATTCGGCCCCCTTAAAGGAGAACTCCGGTGCAAAATGAACCTTTGGTCTAATTACACATTGTTACCTAGTCAACCGTTATCTGAGATTTGTTTTCATGATTATCGAATGTAAATAGTTTTATCTCTAAAAACAGTTTAGCCTATAACGCTAGTATAACGCTAGTATATGGGGCGTAGAGTAATGACAAATAAAAATCGCTTGTTAATACCACTAACAAGGCTCAAAATAGCCCCACACTAACACGGTAGCATAATGAGGGTCCCTACATGCAAACCGAAGCATTGAGAACTTTGACAGTGTCCAGACAGTTTAATAAGATATTTTATACATACAGTCAACTTCACGTATACAAGCAGAATCCATCTTGGAAAAACAGACTCTATCAATCGATCTACGAACCACCGATCCAAATGCGCTGAACTGTGTAGAATCTCATATGGTCCAGCGCAATTGGATCGGTGGTTCGTAGATCGATTGATAGAGTCTGTTTTTCCAAGATGGATTCTGCTTGTATACGTGAAGTTGACTGTATGTATAAAATATCTTCTTATTAAACTGTCTGGACACTGTCAAAGTTCTCAATGCTTCGGTTTGCATGTAGGGACCCTCATTATGCTACCGTGTTAGTGTGGGGCTATTTTGAGCCTTGTTAGTGGTATTAACAAGCGATTTTTATTTGTCATTACTCTACGCCCCATATACTAGCGTTATACTAGCGTTATAGGCTAAACTGTTTTTAGAGATAAAACTATTTACATTCGATAATCATGAAAACAAATCTCAGATAACGGTTGACTAGGTAACAATGTGTAATTAGACCAAAGGTTCATTTTGCACCGGAGTTCTCCTTTAAGTTAATACTTTGTAGCGCCACCTTTTGCTGCGATTACAGCTGTAAGTCGCTTGGGGTTTCTATCAGTTTTGCACATCGAGAGACTGAAATTTTTGCCCATTCCTCCTTGCAAAACAGCTCGAGCTCAGTGAGGTTGGATGGAGAGCGTTTGTGAACAGCAGTTTTCAGTTCTTTCCACAGACTCTCGATTGGATTCAGGTCTGGACTTTGACTTGGCCATTCTAACACCTGGATATGTTTATTTGTGAACCATTCCATTGTAGATTTTGCTTTATGTTTTGGATCATTGTCTTGTTGGAAGACAAATCTCCATCCCAGTCTCAGGTCTTTTGCAGACTCAGGTTTTCTTCCAGAATGGTCCTGTATTTGGCTCCAACCATCTTCCCATCAATTTTAACCATCTTCCCTGTCCCTGCTGAAAAAAAGCAGGCCCAAACCATGATGCTGCCACCACCATGTTTGACAGTGGGGATGGTGTGTTCAGGGTGATGAGCTGTGCTGCTTTTACACCAAACATAACGTTTTGCATTGTTGCCCAGAAGTTCCTTTTTTTTCTTCTTCTGACCCGAGCACCTTCTTCCACATGTTTGGTGTGTCTCCCAGGTGGCTTGTGGCAAACTTTAAACAACACTTTTTATGGATATCTTTAAGAAATGGCTTTCTTCTTGCCACTCTTCCATAAAGGCCAGATTTGTGCAGTATACGACTGATTGTTGTCCTATGGACAGAGTCTCCCACCTCAGCTGTAGATCTCTGCAGTTCATCCAGAGTGATCTTGGCTGCATCTCTGATCAGTCTTCTCCTTGTATGAGCTGAACGTTTAGAGGGACGGCCGGGTCTTGGTAGATTTGCAGTGGTCTGATACTCCTTCCATTTCAATATTATCGCTTGCACAGTGCTCCTTGTGATGTTTAAAGCTTGGGAAATCTTTCTGTATCCAAATCCAGCTTTAAACTTCTCCACAACAGTATCTCGGACCTGCCTGGTGTGTTCCTTGTTCTTCATGATGCTCTCTGTGCTTTAAACGGACCTCTGAGACTATCACAGAGCAGCTGCATTTATACGGAGACTTGATTACACACAGGTGGATTCTATTTATCATCATTAGTCATTTAGGTCAACATTGGATCATTCAGAGATCCTCACTGAACTTCTGGAGAGAGTTTGCTGCACTGAAAGTAAAGAGGCTGAATAATTTTGCACGCCCAATTTTTCAGTTTTTTATTTGTTAAAAAAGTTTGGAATATCCAATAAATTTCGTTCCACTTCATGATTGTGTCCCACTTGTTATTGATTCTTCACAAAAAATTACAGTTTTATATATTTATGTTTGAAGCCTGAAATGTGACAAAAGGTCGAAAAGTTCAAGGGGGCCGAATACTTTTGCAAGCCACTGTATATTAGGATACAAAAAGAGAAAGGTGGTAATCTTGTCAGCAGCTCCATCTGGTGTTCATTTGTAATATCAGTTTATTCAGTGGAATATGATGCCTCATTGATATATCATTGTGAGAATTTGAAATGTTACCCAGTGCGGTAGATGAATATGAAAGTTTTAGCTGGTAATTCTATTGGCTTTTACACAATAGAAAACAATGTCTCCATGTTATGGCTTTTATACTATGAGCAATTATGTCAGAAAAAGGATGTTTGAAAAAACAACAACATAGAGTCTGATATATTTTACATTATTGTTCTTGGTTTAAATACATACACCTGTGGCCAAAGATAATCGACCTTTACAGCCACCAGTAGAGTAAGTTAGGCCTAGTGAAATAATTTTTGGGTGAACTAACCCTTTAAAGGTTAGCTGGTTATTTTAAACATAACTATTGTGTGCCTTAATCAATGCACTATATAGCCTAAGTGTAAGTGCACTATCTCTGTAAAGGCAGTTAAAAAAAAAAATCTAAACACATTATAAATGTTAGAAATGTATTACTAAAACATATTACAAAGACTGTGAACTGTGAAGTACTGAATTGTGGAGTTAGACCGTTAAACAGTTTTTCACCATTGCTGTGTTCCGGATTTTTTGGGCGGGGCTTAAACGGGGGGTCGATAACGCACCCTACTTGATGACGCACTGGAGCCCCTGACGCTGGCCCCTCCCCTAAATTAGGGGCCCTAACAATAGAGCATATTCACATCAGTTTGCCGCTCAATCGCGAGTTTCTGTGAGTACTATTAGTTACTACAGCCGACAGTTTGCTAGCTAGCTATGCCTTCCTCACGGAAATGAAATGCGTAGGCTACTAACGTTACCTGGATGCGATCACGTACAAAACAGATCGGTGTCCTACTGTCCTTATTTAAATTTCCGCAAAACGATCACATCAAGAAGAGGTGGATTAATTTTGTGAAGAGCCCCCTTGATGGAGAACTGAAGATCACCGCCAAAACATTTTACACGGGATAGATTTATAAACTTTCGTCGGAGACAACTGGGACTCACTGACAATCCGCTGTACTGCCGAATCTCCCGCATCGGCCTTCATCCTCCCGTCGACAACTGGTGCCATCATCGGCAGTGCGTGCCCACCAATGAGTGTAGCAGCTAAGTAAGTTGCCTTGTGTGCTTATGTTATAATTATAGTAGGTAACGTTAGTCCACAGTAACTCCACAGTTGAGTGTGGCGACTGCAGCTTTCCCGCGAGTGGGCGTGGAGCGTCTGAGAGCAGAGACTAGCTACTGCTAATTTTTTCAAGATGTTGAAAGCTTATTTGATGTAAGTTACTTGCACGAGGCTGACTCCAGCTCCTTTTTCGCCAGCTCCTTATTCGTCGAACTATTCGTTCCACCTTAAAAATGTTGGATGGTAGTTAACCCCTCCCCCTCGATGCTTTTGGCAGTATTTCTTAAAGGAACAGTTGTACGTGAATTATGAGCCTGTGGATCGGGCAGCATTTCTCATTTAACAGTGAAAATAAATATTCCTGAAAATATGATCTTATCTGCCTCTATAAATGGTGTAAGCTACCTGGTAAATTCAACCAGAGTACTTATTTTGTATTTAAGTTCCATTTCTTCCACACACACACACACACACACACACACACACACACACACACACACACACACACACACACACACACACACACACACACACACACACACACACAAACACACACACACACACACACATTTATATATATATATAGATGAATAAGAATATATATATACATTTATATATTTATATATACATATATTTATATATTTATATATATATATATATATATATATATATATATATACACACACACACACACACACACACACACACACACACACACATACATACATACATATATATATATATATATATATATATATATATATATATATATATACGTAGAGGTCTAGATAATTTCATTCTTAAACGAAATCAAGCATTACAACATTTTCTGATGTGTTATTAACGAAATATGGTACCCAGAACATGCCTCTCCATGCAGCTTTGTGTGCCGACGAAGCATACTGGAGGTGTCATTACTTAATTATTTCACAAGTTCTCAAAAAAACAAGCATGTGGAAGTATAGATAATTTCATTCTTAAATGAAATC
This sequence comes from Phoxinus phoxinus, assembly GCF_949152265.1. NCBI lineage: Eukaryota > Metazoa > Chordata > Actinopteri > Cypriniformes > Leuciscidae > Phoxinus > Phoxinus phoxinus. The sequence continues at coordinate 28,721,568 of NC_136876.1, forward strand.
AAGCATTACAACATTTTCTGATGTGTTATTAACGAAATATGGTACCCAGAACATGCAGCTTTGTGTGCCGACGATGCATACTGGAGGTGTCATTACTTTAGTATTTCTCAAGTTCTCAAAAAAACAAGCACGTAGAGGTCTAGATAATTTCATTCTTAAACGAAATCAAGCATTACAACATTTTCTGATGTGTTATTATTGAAATATGGTACCCAGAATATGCCTCTCCATGCAGCTTTGTGTGCCGACGATGCATACTGGAGGTGTCATTACTTTAATATTTCACAAGTTCTCAAAAAAACAAGCATGTGGAGGTATAGATCATTTCATTCTTAAACGAAATCTTGCATTACAACATTTTCTGATGTGTTATTAACGAAATATGGTACCCAGAACATGCACCTTTATTTGCCGACAAAGCATACTGGAGGTGTCATTACTTTAGTATTTCTCAAGTTCTTAAAAAAACAATCATGTGGAAGTATAGATAATTTCATTCTTAAATGAAATCAAGCATTACAACATTTTCTGATGTGTTATTATTGAAATATGGTACCCAGAATATGCCTCTCCATGCAGCTTTGTGTGCCGACGAAGCATACTGGAGGTGTCATTACTTTATTATTTCACAAGTTCTCAAAAAAACAAGCATGTGGAAGTATAGATAATTTCATTCTTAAATGAAATCAAGCATTACAACATTTTCTGATGTGTTATTAACGAAATATGGTACCCAGAATATGCCTCTCCATGCAGCTTTGTGTGCCGACAAAGCAGACTGGAGGTGTCATTACTTTAGTATTTCACAAGTTCTCAAAAAAACAAGCATGTGGAGGTATAGATAATTTCATTCTTAAATGAAATCAAGCATTACAACACTTTCTGATGTGTTATTAACGAAATATGGTACCCAGAATATGCCTCTCCATGCAGCTTTGTGTGCCGACAAAGCAGACTGGAGGTGTCATTACTTTAGTATTTCACAAGTTCTCAAAAAAAACAAGCATGTGGAAGTATAGATAATTTCATTATTAAATGAAATCAAGCATTACAACACTTTCTGATGTGTTATTAATGAAATATGGTACCCAGAATATGCCTCTCCATGCAGCTTTGTGTGCCGACAAAGCAGACTGGAGGTGTCATTACTTTAGTATTTCACAAGTTTTCAAAAAAACAAGCATGTGGAAGTATAGATAATTTCATTAGTAACTGAAATCAAGCATTACAACACTTTCTGATGTGTTATTAACGAAATATGGTGCCCAGAATATGCCTCTCCATGCAGCTTTGTGTGCCGACAAAGCAGACTGGAGGTGTCATTACTTTAGTATTTCACAAGTTCTCAAAAAAACAAGCATGTGGAGGTATAGATAATTTCATTAGTAACTGAAATCAAGCATTACAACACTTTCTGATGTGTTATTAACGAAATATGGTACCCAGAATATGCCTCTCCATGCAGCTTTGTGTGCCGACAAAGCAGACTGGAGGTGTCATTACTTTAGTATTTCACAAGTTCTCAAAAAAACAAGCATGTGGAGGTATAGATAATTTCATTCTTAAATGAAATCAAGCATTACAACACTTTCTGATGTGTTATTATTGAAATATGGTACCCAGAATATGCCTCTCCATGCAGCTTTGTGTGCCGACAAAGCAGACTGGAGGTGTCATTACTTTAGTATTTCACAAGTTCTCAAAAAAACAAGCATGTGGAGGTATAGATAATTTCATTAGTAACTGAAATCAAGCATTACAACACTTTCTGATGTGTTATTAACGAAATATGGTACCCAGAATATGCCTCTCCATGCAGCTTTGTGTGCCGACAAAGCAGACTGGAGGTGTCATTACTTTAGTATTTCACAAGTTCTCAAAAAAACAAGCATGTGGAGGTATAGATAATTTCATTCTTAAATGAAATCAAGCATTACAACACTTTCTGATGTGTTATTATTGAAATATGGTACCCAGAATATGCCTCTCCATGCAGCTTTGTGTGCCGACGATGCATACTGGAGGTGTCATTACTTTAATATTTCACAAGTTCTCAAAAAAACAAGCATGTGGAAGTATAGATAATTTCATTCTTAAATGAAATCAAGCATTACAACATTTTCTGATGTGTTATTATTGAAATATGGTACCCAGAATATGCCTCTGAATATGAATATTACACCTCCAGAATATGCAAATAAAGGTGCATGTTCTGGGTACCATATTTCAATAATAACACATCAGAAAATGTTGTAATGCTTGATTTCGTTTAAGAATGAAATGATCTATTCCTCTACGTGCTTGTTTTTTTGAGAACTTGAGAAATACTAAAGTAATGACACCTCCAGTATGCATCGTCGGCACACAAAGCTGCATGGAGAGGCATATTCTGGGTACCATATTTCAATAATAACACATCAGAAAATGTTGTAATGCTTGATTTCATTTAAGAATGAAATTATCTATACTTCCACATGCTTGTTTTTTTGAGAACTTGAGAAATACTAAAGTAATGACACCTCCAGTATGCTTTGTCGGCAAATAAAGGTGCATATTCTGGGAACCATATTTTGTTAATAACACATCAGAAAATGTTGTAATGCAAGATTTCGTTTAAGAATGAAATTATCTATACCTCTATGTGCTTGTTTTTTTGAGAATTTGTGAAATATTAAAGTAATGACACCTCCAGTATGCTTTGTCGGCTAATAAAGTTGCATATTCTGTGTACCATATTTCGTTAATAACACATCAGAAAATGTTGTAATGCTTGATTTCATTTAAGAATGAAATTATCTATACCTCCACATGCTTGTTTTTTTGAGAACTTGAGAAATACTAAAGTAATGACACCTCCAGTCTGCTTTGTCGGCAAATAAAGGTGCATGTTCTGGGTACCATATTTCGTTAATAACACATCAGAAAATGTTGTAATGCAAGATTTCGTTTAAGAATGAAATGATCTATACCTCCACATGCTTGTTTTTTTGAGAATTTGTGAAATATTAAAGTAATGACACCTCCAGTATGCATCGTCGGCACACAAAGCTGCATGGAGAGGCATATTCTGGGTACCATATTTCAATAATAACACATCAGAAAATGTTGTAATGCTTGATTTCATTTAAGAATGAAATTATCTATACTTCCACATGCTTGTTTTTTTGAGAACTTGAGAAATACTAAAGTAATGACACCTCCAGTCTGCTTCGTCGGCACACAAAGCTGCATGGAGAGGCATATTCTGGGTACCATATTTCAATAATAACACATCAGAAAATGTTGTAATGCTTGATTTCGTTTAAGAATGAAATTATCTATACTTCCACATGCTTGTTTTTTTGAGAACTTGTGAAATACTAAAGTAATGACACCTCCAGTATGCTTCGTCGGCACACAAAGCTGCATGGAGAGGCATATTCTGGGTACCATATTTCGTTAATAACACATCAGAAAATGTTGTAATGCTTGATTTCGTTTAAGAATGAAATTATCTATACTTCCACGTGCTTGTTTTTTTGAGAACTTGAGAAATACCAAAGAGTATAGAAGTAACAAGAGGCGAAACTCAATAGAACGTTCCATTGCAACAAACGCACCCATGCGCAGAGCTGCAGCTCCGCCATTTTGGACTGAACGCAACACAGCTGTCATAGAATTGAACGATACCGGTTCCAATTCAAAAGCGGTTAAGGGAACTAAATAGCAGTTTCTAGTTTTTAATATCTCTATAACAGACATCCCAAGTCTCCCGGAAGTTCCCGCAAATTAGCTAAACTCTCCCGGGTGAGGGAGCGAGAGACCTTGTTGCGTGTGTGTGCTACCTCATCAAGCGCATGTAAGATCCTGACTAAAATATTATATAATAATATTAGGCTATATTTTTACATTTAAACATTTTAATAAACTCTGTTTCACTTTCATAATTTATTTCATTTCAACAATAATCTGGCAAATTTAAAACAAGACCCACCATAGGTCTAACGTTATATTCCGTTTGGATTTAGTGATAACAATGAATTAATAAAGCGGTCATTTGCCAGGTTAGGTGTTCATACTCTGAAAATATGCGATTTTAAAAGCCCATTTCGAGTCTTAACTCAATATTGACCAAATACATAACGTTAGCAAACTGTTACTGGGTTTACTGGTTATGGGATAACTTAGCTGACATTAACGTTACAGCACCTGTGATCGTTGACGTTAGCTCACTTTAACGTTAATAAAACCCTTTTCTACTTTACCTCTCTGTATCTTTGGGGAATAAAAATGCTAAGTTATTGGTTTTACACTGGTAGTTGTTGCAGTTGATGGCAGAACACTGTTTTCTAAGGTTCCAATAATTTCCAGACATATGTACAGTTGTATCTATAGTTGTATAGTTGTTCTAACGGTAAAGCCGTTGGTTCAGTCCAAAATGGCGGCAGCGCGACCGCAACGCCATCTAGCGAGTGTTGTCAAAACTGCAACGGAGTTTCGCCTCTTGTTACTTCTATACTCTTTGGAAATACTAAAGTAATGACACCTCCAGTATGCATCGTCGGCACACAAAGCTGCATGGAGAGGCATATTCTGGGTACCATATTTCAATAATAACACATCAGAAAATGTTGTAATGCTTGATTTCATTTAAGAATGAAATTATCTATACTTCCACATGCTTGTTTTTTTGAGAACTTGAGAAATACTAAAGTAATGACACCTCCAGTATGCTTTGTCGGCAAATAAAGGTGCATATTCTGGGTACCATATTTCGTTAATAACACATCAGAAAATGTTGTAATGCAAGATTTCGTTTAAGAATGAAATGATCTATACCTCTATGTGCTTGTTTTTTGAGAACTTGTGAAATATTAAAGTAATGACACCTCCAGTATGCATCGTCGGCACACAAAGCTGCATGGAGAGGCATATTCTGGGTACCATATTTCGTTAATAACACATCAGAAAGTGTTGTAATGCTTGATTTCATTTAAGAATGAAATTATCTATACCTCCACATGCTTGTTTTTTTGAGAACTTGTGAAATACTAAAGTAATGACACCTCCAGTCTGCTTTGTCGGCACACAAAGCTGCATGGAGAGGCATATTCTGGGTACCATATTTCGTTAATAACACATCAGAAAGTGTTGTAATGCTTGATTTCAGTTAATAATGAAATTATCTATACTTCCACATGCTTGTTTTTTTGAAAACTTGTGAAATACTAAAGTAATGACACCTCCAGTCTGCTTTGTCGGCACACAAAGCTGCATGGAGAGGCATATTCTGGGTACCATATTTCGTTAATAACACATCAGAAAGTGTTGTAATGCTTGATTTCAGTTACTAATGAAATTATCTATACCTCCACATGCTTGTTTTTTTGAGAACTTGTGAAATACTAAAGTAATGACACCTCCAGTCTGCTTTGTCGGCAAATAAAGGTGCATATTCTGGGAACCATATTTCGTTAATAACACATCAGAAAATGTTGTAATGCAAGATTTCGTTTAAGAATGAAATTATCTATACCTCTATGTGCTTGTTTTTTTGAGAACTTGTGAAATATTAAAGTAATGACACCTCCAGTATGCTTTGTCGGCAAATAAAGTTGCATATTCTGTGTACCATATTTCGTTAATAACACATCAGAAAATGTTGTAATGCTTGATTTCATTTAAGAATGAAATTATCTATACTTCCACATGCTTGTTTTTTTGAGAACTTGTGAAATACTAAATTAATGACACCTCCAGTATGCTTTGTCGGCACACAAAGCTGCATGGAGAGGCATATTCTGGGTACCATATTTCAATAATAACACATCAGAAAATGTTGTAATGCTTGATTTCATTTAATAATGAAATTATCTATACTTCCACATGCTTGTTTTTTTAAGAACTTGAGAAATACTAAATTAATGACACCTCCAGTATGCTTTGTCGGCAAATAAAGTTGCATGTTCTGGGTACCATATTTCGTTAATAACACATCAGAAAATGTTGTAATGCTTGATTTCATTTAAGAATGAAA